>NC_059443.1:94077148-94094648 GCF_905237065.1 Salmo salar
ACGTTAGCTATCTTCACTGGAGTATCAACAACCGGCTTTTCTCATTCAGCATGCTTTCCTCAGTTAGCATGCTATTAAACAAGCTAGGTAACGTTAGCTACAACCGGCTTTTCTCAGTTAGCATGCTATTAAACAAGCTAGGTAACGTTAGCTATCGCCACAACCGGCTTTTCTCAGTTAGCATGCTAGAAAACAAGCTAGGTAACGTTAGCTATCGCCACAACCTGCTTTTCTCAGTTAGCATGCAAGAAAACGAGCTAGGTAACGTTAGCTAGCCAACAAAACAAAACAAAACAAACTTGAAAATAAATATTGCTCAAAACACTAGCTATATTATTCACTTTCCCTCCAGCTAACTCTTTCTGGTAAATCCCTTGCTAGCTCATGATATACGACTGGCGTTGTTTATCACTCAGAGGCTGATAAAAATCATTCACTGGTCACCTACAATACTATAGCCCCCTCTATGGGGACTAAAATGTACTGACTGGAATAACCCCTCAAGGGGGAACTACAATGTACTGACTGGAATAACCCCTCTAGGGGGACTACAATGTACTGACTGGAATAACCCGTCCAGGGGGACTACAATGTACTGAATATGGAATAACTAACAGACTCTATACTCTAGAACAGTAAACTAACAGACTCTATACTCTAGAACAGTAAACTAACAGACTGACTCTATACTCTAGAACAGTAAACTAACAGACTCTATACTCTAGAACAGTAAACTAACAGACTGACTGTATACTCTAGAACAGTAAACTAACAGACTCTATACTCTAGAACAGTAAACTAACAGGCTGACTCTATACTCTAGAACAGTAAACTAACAGACTGACTCTATACTCTAGAACAGTAAACTAACAGACTGACTCTATACTCTAGAACAGTAAACTAACAGACTCTATACTCTAGAACAGTAAACTAACAGACTGACTCTATACTCTAGAACAGTAAACTAACAGACTGACTCTATACTCTAGAACAGTAAACTAACATACTCTATACTCTAGAACAGTAAACTAACAGACTGACTCTATGCTCTAGAACAGTAAACTAACAGACTGACTCTATACTCTAGAACAGTAAACTAACAGACTCTATACTCTAGAACAGTAAACTAACAGACAGACTCTATACTCTAGAACAGTAAACTAACAACAGACTGACTCTATACTCTAGAACAGTAAACTAACAGACTGACTCTATACTCTAGAACAGTAAACTAACAACAGACTGACTCTATACTCTAGAACAGTAAACTACCCGACTGACTCTATACTCTAGAACAGTAAACTAACAGACTCTATACTCTAGAACAGTAAACTAACAGACTCTATACGCTAGAACAGTAAACTAACAGACTCTATACTCTAGAACAGTAAACTAACAGACTGACTCTATACTCTAGAACAGTAAACTAACAGACTCTATACTCTAGAACAGTAAACTAACAGACTCTATACTCTAGAACAGTAAACTAACAGACTGACTCTATACTCTAGAACAGTAAACTAACAGGCTGACTCTATACTCTAGAACAGTAAACTAACAGACTCTATACTCTAGAACAGTAAACTAACAGACTCTATACTCTAGAACAGTAAACTAACAGACTTTATACTCTAGAACAGTAAACTAACAGACTGACTCTATACTCTAGAACAGTAAACTAACAGACTCTATACTCTAGAACAGTAAACTAACAGACTCTATACTCTAGAACAGTAAACTAACAGACTCTATACTCTAGAACAGTAAACTAACAGACTGACTCTATACTCTAGAACAGTAAACTAACAGACTCTATACTCTAGAACAGTAAACTAACAGACTGACTCTATACTCTAGAACAGTAAACTAACAGACCGACTCTATACTCTAGAACAGTAAACTAACAGACTGACTCTATACTCTAGAACAGTAAACTAACAGACTCTATACTCTAGAACAGTAAACTAACAGACTATGACTCTATACTCTAGAACAGTAAACTAACAGACTGACTCTATACTCTAGAACAGTAAACTAACAGACTATTTACTCTAGAACAGTAAACTAACAGACTGACTCTATATTCTAGAACAGTAAACCAACAGACTGACTCTATACTCTAGAACAGTAAACTAACAGACTCTATACTATAGAACAGTAAACTAACAGACTGACTCTATACTCTAGAACAGTAAACTAACAACAGACTGACTCTATACTCTAGAACAGTAAACTAACAGACTATTTACTCTAGAACAGTAAACTAACAGACTGACTCTATATTCTAGAACAGTAAACCAACAGACTGACTCTATACTCTAGAACAGTAAACTAACAGACTCTATACTATAGAACAGTAAACTAACAGACTGACTCTATACTCTAGAACAGTAAACTAACAACAGACTGACTCTATACTCTAGAACAGTAAACTAACAACAGACTGACTCTATACTCTAGAACAGTAAACTAACAGACTGACTCTATACTCTAGAACAGTAAACTAACAACAGACTGACTCTATACTCTAGAACAGTAAACTAACAGACTGACTCTATACTCTAGAACAGTAAACTAACAGACTGACTCTATACTCTAGAACAGTAAACTAACAGACTCTATACTCTAGAACAGTAAACTAACAGACTCTTTACTCTAGAACAGTAAACTAACAGGCTGACTCTATACTCTAGAACAGTAAACTAACAGACTCTATACTCTAGAACAGTAAACTAACAGACTCTATACTCTAGAACAGTAAACTAACAGACTGACTCTATACTCTAGAACAGTAAACTAACAGACTCTGTACTCTAGAACAGTAAACTAACAGACTCTATACTCTAGAACAGTAAACTAACAGACTGACTCTATACTCTAGAACAGTAAACTAACAGACTCTATACTCTAGAACAGTAAACTAACAGACTGACTCTATACTCTAGAACAGTAAACTAACAGACTCTATACTCTAGAACAGTAAACTAACAGACTGACTCTATACTCTAGAACAGTAAACTAACAGACTCTATACTCTAGAACAGTAAACTAACAGACTCTATACTCTAGAACAGTAAACTAACAGGCTGACTCTATACTCTAGAACAGTAAACTAACAGACTCTATACTCTAGAACAGTAAACTAACAGACTCTATACTCTAGAACAGTAAACTAACAGGCTGACTCTATACTCTAGAACAGTAAACTAACAGACTCTATACTCTAGAACAGTAAACTAACAACAGACTGACTCTATACTCTAGAACAGTAAACTAACAGACTGACTCTATACTCTAGAACAGTAAACTAACAGACTCTATACTCTAGAACAGTAAACTAACAGACTCTTTACTCTAGAACAGTAAACTAACAGGCTGACTCTATACTCTAGAACAGTAAACTAACAGACTCTATACTCTAGAACAGTAAACTAACAGACTCTATACTCTAGAACAGTAAACTAACAGACTGACTCTATACTCTAGAACAGTAAACTAACAGACTCTGTACTCTAGAACAGTAAACTAACAGACTCTATACTCTAGAACAGTAAACTAACAGACTGACTCTATACTCTAGAACAGTAAACTAACAGACTCTATACTCTAGAACAGTAAACTAACAGACTGACTCTATACTCTAGAACAGTAAACTAACAGACTCTATACTCTAGAACAGTAAACTAACAGACTGACTCTATACTCTAGAACAGTAAACTAACAGACTCTATACTCTAGAACAGTAAACTAACAGACTCTATACTCTAGAACAGTAAACTAACAGGCTGACTCTATACTCTAGAACAGTAAACTAACAGACTCTATACTCTAGAACAGTAAACTAACAGACTCTATACTCTAGAACAGTAAACTAACAGGCTGACTCTATACTCTAGAACAGTAAACTAACAGACTCTATACTCTAGAACAGTAAACTAACAGACTGACTCTATATTCTAGAACAGTAAACTTAAAGACTGTAACAGACTTTTACTGTTAAGTGGAGCGACACAGGGCTTGGTCATGTAGTATTGGAGTCTGGCTGGGTTCATCTCTTGGTCAGATCGTACTGTTAAGCGGAGCGACAGAGAGAGAGAGAGAGAGAGAGAGAGAGAGAGAGAGAGAGAGAGAGAGGAGAGAGAGAGAGAGGGAGAGAGAGACAGAGAGAGAGAGGGAGACAGAGAGAGAGAGAGAGAGAGAGAGAGAGAGAGAGCGAGAGAGAGAGAGAGAGAGAGAGAGAGAGAGAGAGAGAGAGGGAGAGAGAGACAGAGAGAGGGAGAGGGAGACAGAGAGAGAAAGAGAAAGAGAGAGAGAAAGTACAGGGGGAGTAACTCCAGGTCAAGAAGACACCGGATGAACACCAGAGGGCGTTGCAGGAGCAGATTTGATAGTCTCCTCCCCCCTCCTCTACGGACGCCACCTGCCGCACGACCCGGCTTGTCTGGGTGTGAGGTATGAAAATCCTGTCAGAGGGAGGGATCCAGAATGTGACGACGGAGCACCCAGCGGGTCCGTATCCTTCCCAGTCCACCAGATACTGCCAACCGCGACGGCACACTATCCACAAGCCGCCGGACGGTATAGGCAGGATGGTCGTCGACGAGCCGAGGGTTGTGGAGGAGCAGCTGCAGGAGGGAACAGGGGGACTGGTTTATAATTAGGATACATTGAAGGTGGGGGGAATTTTGAGAGAGTCTGAGAGTTTCAGATGAACAGCAGAAGGGTTTATGACACGATCAATCTCAAAGGGGCCAATGAAATCAGGGGAGCTAGTTTTTTTTGGAAACCACTTTCAGGGGCAAGTCCTTAGATGAAAACCATACCTTTTTGGCTTGGAGTGTAGACTGTGGCTGAAGCAAGGCGACGGTTAGGTTGGATTTGGGTCCTGGCGGAGGCACGAAGAAGAGCAGCCCGGGCCCTCCTCCAGGTGCGACGACAAAGGTTAGCTTGGGATTGGGTCCTGGACTGAGGCACGAAGAAGAGCAGCCCGGGCCCTCCTCCAGGTGCGATGACAAAGGTTAGCTTGGGATTGGGTCCTGGACTGAGGCACGAAGAAGAGCAGCCCGGGTCCTCCTCCAGGTGTGACGACAACGGTTAGCTTGGGATTGGGTCCTGGACTGAGGGCACCTCTTGGCCAGGGAAAAAGGGAGGTTGTTAACCCAGAGCACACTCAAAGGGAGACATACCTGATGAGGCTGTTGATTTTTTACATTTTATCGTTATTTAACTAGGCAAGTCAGTTAAGAACAAATTCTTATTTTACAATGACGGCCTAGGAACAGTGGGTTTAACTGCCTTGTTCAGGGGGCAGAACGACAGATTTGTACCTTGTCAACTCGGGGATTCAATCTTGCAACCTTTCTGTTACTAGTCCAACGCTTTAACCACTAGGCTACCTGCCACCCCTCCACTCTAACCACTACGCTACCTGCCGCCCCTCCACTCTAACCACTAGGCTACCTGCCGCCCCTCCACTCTAACCACTACGCTACCTGCCGCCCCTCCACTCTAACCACTAGGCTACCTGCCGCCCCTCCACTCTAACCACTACGCTACCTGCCGCCCCTCCACTCTAACCACTAGGCTACCTGCCGCCCCTCCACTCTAACCAGTAGGCTACGCTGCCGCCCCTCCCTCGATGAGCGTGTTGTGGGCATATTCCACCCAGGGTAGCTGGGCACTCCAAGAGGAAGGGTTAGCTGAAGTCACACAGCGTAGGGCAGTTTCCAACTCCTGGTTGGCCCGCTCGTTCTGGCCGTTGGGGGTCCTCTGTCAGAAACAATGTCACTAGGGATGCCATTGAGCCGTAAAACATGGGATACCAGCAGGTCCGCCGTCTCCCGGGAGGAAGGAAGCTTGGAGAGGGGAAGGAAGTGAGCCGCTTTGAAGAAAAAACGAATCGGTCAATAATAGTGAGAATGACTGAGTTACCGTTCGACGGGGGGGAAGGTCAGTGACGAAGTCCAAAGCTATGTGTGACCAGGGGGCGATTGATTATGGGAAGAGGGCGAAGCAGACCCGGATCTAGGTTTTGGTGGAGGTTTTGTTCCCGAGCGTCTTTCTCCACCAAAACTCGCTGACGCCTGGAAGGCGACAGTCCGGTTCATGCCAGGGTGACAGGGTGAGGTGAGTAGAACGGGCCCCATTGAAGAACATCAGAGCTGAACTGAATCTGGCACAAACAGAACCTTACAAGGACCGTTTCCTGGATCAGGCTCGGTTCAGCTGAGCCTGACGAACAACGCGGGACTCAATCTCCATCTCTCGGGGCAGATCATACGCGACACAGGGGAACCCAGGAACAGACTTAGATGAGGAAACAGGGATGAATTAAACCCAAATATTTATTGTAACACAGGGAGATATGGAGTGTTCGTCAAGGGAAGCTCAGATGAGTTGCAGAAAAAACTGATGTAGAGACTGAGGGAGTTAGCTGAGTAGAACAGGGTAAACAGGTCCTGAGGGGAATCCACGGTAGTGGTGGTGAGATTTGGAGACTATAGCTAGAAACTAGGGCCTGTAGGACCTGCCTTGTTGATAGTGTTATTGAGAAGGTAGAAACTAGGGCCTGTAGGACCTGCCATGTTGATAGTGTTGTTAAGAAGGTAGAAACTAGGGCCTGTAGGGCCTGCCTTGTTGATAGTGTTGTTAAGAAGGTAGAAACTAGGGCCTGTAGGACCTGCCTTGTTGATAGTGTTGTTAAGAAGGCAGAGCAGCGCTTTATTATGGACAGACTTCTCCCCATCTTAGCTACTGTTGTTATCAATATGTTTTGACCATGACAGTTTACAATCCAGGGTTAATCCAAGCAGTTTAATTATTTATTTATTACAATATTTAGTTGAGGTTTAGGATTTAGTGAATAATTCGTCCAAAATCTAATGCTTTTAGTTTTTGAAATATTTACGACTAACTTATTCCTTGCAGTACGTTTGCCAATCGGTTGTGCAGCGGAGACTTATTTGCTATTCCTTTTGCCTCATCCCTCTTAACCATACCGTTTTTTTCAATTCCTCATCAATCCACGGGTCAAAACGCTCGGATCGACCCTACTCCTCGGCCAGAGCGTTCAGTGCGTACTCTCTGAACGTTTCCGAAAGCGAAACGCACTGAATTTAACAACAGGACAATCTGACAGCCCGCTCTGAATGTACAAACGCCCAGAGCACACTCTGAGCGCCCTCTGGACTCCAGATTGAATTTAGGAACAGGAAAACACCAAATATGTGCATGAATTTGTCCGGAACTGTGTTTTTGTTGGGAAGCATGAGGCTGCCTTTACGCTAACCTAAAACCAGTGGTGTGAACTACATAAGTAAAAATACTTTAAAGTACTACTTTTAAGTACTACTTTAAAATACTTTAAAGTACTACTTGTTTTTTTTTTTACTTTACTTTACTATTTATATTATTGACATTTTTTACTTTCACTTCACTACATTCCTAAAGAAAATGTCGTGAATTGGGTGAGAGAAGTCAGACTCATCCTTGTCAGACGGAGTTTACATTTTTGTCAACAGTTCTATTGTTTATAGTTGACCTAAAACACATACAAGTATTGTTTTATCGGCGATGGGTTGTAATAATAACGTTTTATTTTTGTTTTTCCTTCTTGATAAGGTGTGGTTTTTCTATTCACACGACAATACAAAGCTACTACATTTCCCACAATTCATTTGGATATCGTCTTGGGGGTTTTTGTTGTCGGTGATTGGTCCGTGTCTAAGGAAGATAAGGGACGTTATTTACAGGTGTTTTAACCAATCGGTGCTACGCATATGAATTTCCCGCTCGGTAATTGGTCTATTTATGTTCCCGTGATGCTTTGCTTCCGTCCGAATTCAAACTCGTCAGGACCAATCACAGGCGGCTGTAACGACCAGAGCAGCATTTAAACTAACAGCTTCAGTCGACGCTGTTGTTAATAAATTAAACGACGAGCAAAGTAGGATCAACGGTGAGGGGAGTTTGTTTATATTATAATTCAATTATATTAAAGTTAAAATCGATTTGATTCTTGGATATCGTACGTTAAAAAATTGTTTTAAGCGAACAGTTTGCTAAAACATTTGGTTTAGTTTTGATTTGAATTCAGTGGTTTACTCGGAAGGCTAGCTAGCTAGCTAGTTAGCCTTGTCTAAAGTGAGGTAGGTTAGCATAACCTTTTTGTTGTGTATTGAGTTTTTATTTCTTTTTAGATTTGTCAACTTATATCTTTATATATTTTTTTGCTTTCGAAGAGCACTTTATTATTATTTTTTTAATTATTATTATTAAAAATGAGTGCTCCTGTAGCCAAGGCGACGAACCCGTCGACAAACGTCGACCCCAAATCGGCTCCTCTGAAAGAAATCCCGGATATTCTTATAGATCCTCGTACGTTCAAAAAATACACCCGGGGAAGATTTCTCGGTAAAGGTGGTTTTGCTAAATGCTACGAAATCACAGATATGGAAACGAAGGAAGTTTTCGCCGGTAAAGTCGTCCCTAAATCTATGATTCTCAAGCCACATCAGAGGGAAAAAATGAGCTCTGAAATCGCCATTCACAAGAGTCTCGACAATCCTCACATTGTTGGATTTCACGGATTTTTCGAGGATGATGATTTTGTTTTTGTCGTTTTGGAAATTTGCAGACGAAGGGTGAGTTGGATTTATGATTATTTATTTTAAACTTTTTTTTTTTTTTACTTAGGTTGTTGTCTTTGCTAATGTATTTTTTAGGAGCTACTGTATCTAGATTTGGACACTTCCTAGTCTAGGAAGGAAATGTTAAATGAAACCTAACGCTCAACATGACAAGCTACTTGAATTAACAACACTTGTTGTTTAAAACACAACTTGTGTCCCCCTTTTTCAAGGTGACTAACTAGGATTGCATAAGTACTTATAAAATCTATTAGTTTTTTGTGTGCTTTTGAATTGAAAAGTTATTTACAACTCGTGAACTTTCTTTAAATAAAAGTAGTCTGCCCCTTTTATGATTTTGTACAAACTACTAAAAACCTTTTTTTTTTTCTTAGCATGACAACTTAGACTAAGTACATTGTCCCGTCCGTCCCCTCTTTCCAATCAGACATTCAGAAGTTAAACCCCCAAAAAATCCAAGTTAACCCCAGTGATATAATAGTTACTAAACCCCCTCCATTTCTCCGTTCCCCCCCCCCCCCCTCTCAGTCTCTGTTGGAGCTGCATAAGCGTCGTAAGGCGGTAACGGAGCCCGAGGCCCGTTATTATATGATGCAGCTGGTAAAAGGCTGTCAGTACCTCCACAACAACAGAGTGATACACAGAGACCTGAAACTGGGGAACATTTTCCTCAGCGACGACATGGACGTTAAGATTGGTACGCAGCGCACACACACACCCTGTACGACTCACTCCAGAATGTACACACACACGGTGAGCCGGTCCAGAATGTACACACACACACACACACACACTTACTTGGTGGGCTGGTCCAGAATGTACACACACTTGGTGGGCTGGTCCAGAATGTGCACACACACACACACTTGGTGGGCCGGTCCAGAATGTACACACACACACACTTACTTGGTGAGCCGGTCCAGAATGTACACACACACCTGTGTACAGCATCTTGTCTAAAACCCTGTCTCCTCCCTCCAAGGTGACTTTGGCCTCGCCACGAAGATAGAATTCGAAGGGGAACGTAAGAAGACGTTATGCGGGACGCCGAACTACATCGCCCCGGAGGTCCTCTGTAAGAAAGGACACAGTTTCGAGGTTGACGTCTGGTCTCTGGGCTGCATCCTGTAAGTGGAACGTAGACGAGCTTAGCTACTGGGCTAATAAATAAATGTATATTTGACCAGGTATGTTTGCAGGGTTTTTAGTGTTTATCGTTACATTCGTACATTTTTAACGAGAGCCCCCAGTAGTGCTCTGTATTATAACAGGCCTCGTCTCTCTCAGGTACACGCTGCTGGTGGGTAAACCTCCGTTTGAGACGACTTGTCTGAAGGAAACCTACAACCGAATCAAGAAGAACAATTACACTATTCCCTGGGTGAGTTACTACCGTATTATACCACTACATTATCCCCCTGGGTGAGTTACTACCGTATTATACCACTACATTATCCCCCTGGGTGAGTTACTACCGTATTATACCACTACATTATCCCCCTGGGTGAGTTACTACCGTATTATACCACTACATTATCCCCCTGGGTGAGTTACTACCGTATTATACCACTACATTATCCCCCTGGGTGAGTTACTACCGTATTATACCACTACATTATCCCCCTGGGTGAGTTACTACCGTATTATACCACTACATTATCCCCCTGGGTGAGTTACTACCGTATTATACCACTACATTATCCCCCTGGGTGAGTTACTACCGTATTATACCACTACATTATCCCCCTGGGTGAGTTACTACCGTATTATACCACTACATTATCCCCCTGGGTGAGTTACTACTGTATTATACCACTACATTATCCCCCTGGGTGAGTTACTACCGTATTATACCACTACATTATCCCCCTGGGTGAGTTACTACCGTATTATACCACTACATTATCCCCCTGGGTGAGTTACTACCGTATTATACCACTACATTATCCCCCTGGGTGAGTTACTACTGTATTATACCACTACATTATCCCCCTGGGTGAGTTACTACTGTATTATACCACTACATTATCCCCCTGGGTGAGTTACTACCGTATTATACCACTACATTATCCCCCTGGGTGAGTTACTACTGTATTATACCACTACATTATCCCCCTGGGTGAGTTACTACCGTATTATACCACTACATTATCCCCCTGGGTGAGTTACTACTGTATTATACCACTACATTATCCCCCTGGGTGAGTTACTACTGTATTATACCACTACATTATCCCCCTGGGTGAGTTACTACTGTATTATACCACTACATTATCCCCCTGGGTGAGTTACTACTGTATTATACCACTACATTATCCCCCTGGGTGAGTTACCACACTGAAGGCGTCAATTACCTTAATAGTTCAAAGGTCATTCGTGCTGATTTCCAGTTTTCGTCACAAAATCTTCTCTCTGTTTTTCCTGTTTTTTTTTCAATCCTGTTTCTGTAGCAAATCAACCCCGTGGCGGCGTCTCTGATCAAGCGAATGCTCCACGCCGACCCGTCCCAGCGTCCCACCGTCTCCCAGCTGCAGACGGACGAGTTCTTCACCGAGGGTTACATCCCTTTACGTCTCCCCACCACCTGCCTCACCGTCCCGCCGCGCTTCTCCATCGCTCCCTCGTCTCTGGAGCCTGGCCAGAGGCGCCCGCTCACCGCTCTCAACAACAAAGGTTAGGATTCGCACCACGTAGGACGCTGTGGTCTGGTGTCGGGGTCTCTCCTTTCCTTCGGCGGAGGGTCTAGTGTCGGCCTGTTCTTCCTTTCCTTCCTTCCTTCCTTTCCTTCCTTCCTTTCCTCCCTTCCTTTCCTTCGGCGGAGGGTCTAGTCTCTTCCTCCCTTCCTTTCCTCCCTTCCTTTCCTCCAGCGGAGGGTCTAGTGTCGTCCTCTTCTCCTTCCTTTCCTCCCTTCCTTTCCTCCAGCGGAGGGTCTAGCGTTGTCTTCTTCTCCTTCCTTTCCTCCCTTCCCTTCCCTTCCTCCAGCGGAGGGTCTAGTGTCGTCCTCTTCTCCTTCCCTTCCTTCCTTTCCTTCCTTTCCTCCCTTCCTTTCCTTCGGCGGAGGGTCTAGTGTCGGCCTCTTCCTTCCTTTCCTGCCTTCCTTTCCTTCAGCGTCGTCCTCTTGTCCTCATCAGGGACGGAGAAGGTGGAGCAGAAAGACGAGGCGCTGCTCAGGGAGATTCCAGAGGCGACCGACTGTCACCTGAACGACCTGCTGCAGCAACTGGACGCCTGCAACGCTGCCAAGCCGTCGGAGAGAGGACTCATTACCATGGGTACGACACAGACACACACACACACAGCCAATCCCTCGGAGGACTCGTTCCCATGGGTACGAGACACAGCCCAACATATTGACCTTTAACCCCTGTGTTTCCAGAGGAGGCCGAGGACCCAGCCTGTGTCCCCATCTTCTGGATCAGCAAGTGGGTCGACTACAGCGACAAATACGGACTGGGTAACAACTGTCGCCATGTCAACCCTCTCTGTTACCATGTCGACCCTGTCTCTCTCTCTCTGTTACCATGTCGACCCTGTGTCTCTCTCTCTCTCTGTTACCATGTCGACCCTGTGTCTCTCTCTCTCTCTCTCTCTGTTACCATGTCGACCCTGTGTCTCTCTCTCTCTCTCTGTTACCATGTCGACCCTGTGTCTCTCTCTGTCTCTGTTACCATGTCAACCCTGTCTCTCTCTGTTACCATGTCAACCCCGTCTCCTCTCCTCCAGGTTATCAGCTGTGTGATAACAGCGTGGGCGTGTTGTTTAACGACTGTACCAGAATGATCATGTACGCGGACGGAGACAGTCTTCAGTACATCGACAAGATGGCCGCCGAGAGCTACCTCAGCGTCCGCTCCTACCCAGCTACGCTATCCAAGAAGGTTAGCGTCTCGCCGCTAGTGCTTCTCTATGGCTGTGGCTAGCATCGGGCTAACTGTCGGATAGCGTCGGGATTAAAAAATCCTTTAGCTCCTACCCAGCTACGCTATCCAAGAAGGTTAGCGTCTCGCCGCTAGTGCTTCTCTATGGCTGTGGCTAGCATCGGGCTAACTGTCGGAAAGCGTCTTGTCTTCTCTCTCTAAGTGTCTGTTAAAGGGTTAGAGCCTAGCTGACCTGTGACCTTTGACCCCTCCCTAGATCACGTTGTTGAAGTATTTCCGTAACTACATGTCGGAGCACCTTCTGAAGGCGGGCGCCAACATCACGCCGCGGGACGGGGACGAACTCGCCCGTCTGCCCTACCTCGGACACTGGTTCAGAACCAAGTCGGCCATCGTCCTCCACCTCACCAACGGCACGGTGCAGATCAACTTCTTCCAGGTACCCTCCTTTTCCTCCTCCTCTCGTCTCTCTCTCTCCTCCTCTCGTCTCTCTCTCTCCTCCTCTCGTCTCTCTCTCTCCTCCTCTCGTCTCTCTCTCTCCTCCTCTCGTCTCTCTCTCTCCTCCTCTCGTCTCTCTCTCTCCTCCTCTCGTCTCTCTCTCTCCTCCTCTCGTCTCTCTCTCTCCTCCTCTCGTCTCTCTCTCTCCTCCTCTCGTCTCTCTCTCTCCTCTCTGAGTATCTGTTGTCTGTTCTGCAGGACCACACCAAGTTGATCCTGTGTCCCCTGATGGGCGCCGTGTCCTTCATCGACGAGAAGAGAGACTTCAGGACGTACAAGACGTCTCTGATCCAGGAGTTTGGCTGCTGTAAAGAGCTGGCCAGCAGGATGAGATACGCCAGACTGATGGTGGCCAAGCTACTGTCCTGCAAGTCCTCCACTCCTCGCTAACCAATCACCTCCCTCCTCCTCTCTCTGAACCCTGCAGCCAATCACAGCCCAGGTGGAGGTCCCCAGCCCCTAACTATAATCCACTTCCTGTTGTCTGCTGGCCAATCAGAGTGTGTCACAATAAGCCAGTCGGACTGCTGTATCTCCCCAACGGTCTCTAAATGTTGAAACGACGTATTTTTATATTATAGTCACACAAGATTGGTCTCCCCCCTTTACCTGTCTCTCTCTGGTCACCAGTCTCTCTCTCTCCCCCCTTTACCTGTCTCTCTCTGGTCACCAGTCTCTCTCTCTCCCCCCTTTACCTGTCTCTCTCTGGTCACCACTCTCTCTCTCTCCCCTACCTGTCTCTCTCTCTCCCCTACCTGTCTCTCTCTCTCCCCTACCTGTCTCTCTCTCTCCCCTACCTGTCTCTCTCTCTCCCCTACCTGTCTCTCTCTCTCCCCTACCTGTCTCTCTCTCTCCCCTACCTGTCTCTCTCTCTCCCCTACCTGTCTCTCTCTCTCCCCTACCTGTCTCTCTCTCTCCCCTACCTGTCTCTCTCTCTCTCCTACCTGTCTCTCTCTCTCTCTCCTACCTGTCTCTCTCTCTCTCCCCTACCTGTCTCTCTCTCTCTCCCCTACCTGTCTCTCTCTCTCTCCCCTACCTGTCTCTCTCTCTCCCCTACCTGTCTCTCTCTCTCCCCTACCTGTCTCTCTCTCTCTCCCCTACCTGTCTCTCTCTCTCCCCTACCTGTCTCTCTCTGGTCACCAGTCTCCCCCCCTACCTGTCTGTCTCCCCTCTGGATGTTTGTCTGACTTAACATCCTGTCTGTAATCCACTTCTCTATCTGGTCTGTAGTACGCTAGGTGTTGTGGGAATCGAACCGTGCTGACAGACTGTATCATGTACATGCTCCTGTTTTTACCTGTAGTTCGTCTTGTACAAATATTTTCTCTCCAGATTTAATTAAAATGTTAATATGTTTTGTTTTTTTAAAAGTTGAATTTTCTTCCACGTTAATAAAGTCTTGAAAGAGTTTTTTTTTATTATAATTTTTTTTTAACTTGTTGTCATGTTCATGTGAAGCCGATGAAACTCAAAGCATTATGGGTAGGAAGTTACTGTAAACCTAGAATGGAATCTAACTGAACAGGGTTTTACTGTAAACCCAGAATGGAATCTAACTGAACAGGGTTTTACTGTAAACCCAGAATGGAATCTAACTGAACAGGGTTTTACTGTAAACCCAGAATGGAATCCAACTGAACAGGGTTTTACTGTAAACCCAGAATGGAATCCAACTGAACAGGGTTTTACTGTAAACCCAGAATGGAATCCAACTGAACAGGGTTTTACTGTAAACCCAGAATCCAACTGAACAGGGTTTTACTGTAAACCCAGAATCCAACTGAACAGGGTTTTACTGTAAACCCAGAATCCAACTGAACAGGGTTTTACTGTAAACCTAGAATCCAGCTAAACAGGGTGGGTGTTACTGTAAACCCAGAATCCAGCTAAACAGGGTGGGTGTTACTGTAAACCCAGAATCCAGCTGAACAGAGCATGTACCTTACTGTAAGCCTAGAGTGTTTGCGGTAGGGTTGGTCCGTAATGTAACCGTTAGAGACCTACGTACGTTTAAATTTCACAACCAGCATAGAATGAGGGATCGTGGGATGCGTTCAGTTTACTGCGTTGCGGAACCATTTGAACGACACGGTCCCCCCCCCTAAACGTTCTTAAACATTATGGTATGTCAGCGTGATGTGGCTGGATGCAATGAGTGATGTATTTAAAAGGTGGGACTGACTGCGTTATCCGACCCACATTTGTCTCGTTGCGGTTGAAGCTAGTTGGAAGGGTGTTTTCACGTATCCCTGGATGATCTGGGAGCCTTTGATACAGTTTTGACTAAAAATTGAAAGTCTATGGTGAGACCTGAAAATGGCTGTCTAGCAATGATCAAACAACCACCTTGACAGAGTTTGAATAATGTTTTTTTTTAAAGAATAATGGGCCAATATTATACAATCAAGGGGTTTAAAATGTTCTTAAGAGATTTACCCAGAAAGACTCACAGCTGTAATCGCTACCATGTTATTGACTCAAGGCTGTGAATACTTATGTAAATTGGATAAATTCATTTCCAATAAATGTGCAAACAATTCTAAAAACATTTTTTTCCACTTTTGTCGTTATGGTCGTATCGTGTGGAGATAGGTACGAATTTTTTTTTTTAAAGGTTTTTGATCAATTTTTTTTTAAATTCAGTCTAACACAAAAATGTGGATTAAGTCAAGGGGGTATGAAGACTGTACGGCGTCGGCTGTTAACTGGGGGTTGGTCACGACTTAGGTGTCATTTTATGTTCTGTCCACTAGATGGCACGCTGTTTCGCAGTGCGGAGGTTCTGTATCGCCGTGCGGAGGTTCTGTATCGCCGTGCGGAGGTTCTGTATCGCCGTGCGGAGGTTCTGTATCGCAGTGCGGAGGTTCTGTATCGCAGTGCGGAGGTTCTGTATAGAGTTATAGATTATTGGTGATTAACTCAACCACATTAGAGAGAAAGATGAGCTTCTACATGTTAAAAAGTATTATTATTGTGCAGCAAAACCTCTTAACTTAGATATTTGGTTTACTTCTTCTGCAACACGCTAATGTTACTCCACCTACACCCGTTTTAAACTAGAAACGCCGCTCAAAACTTTAAAACGCGCGGAATGGTCTCACTCGACTTGGTTGCGTACAACTTTTTGATATCTGTTATACTTTTTTCTTTTCTTGTTGTCGTCCGACCTCTTTCGTGGCATTTCTTCAGGTTTCTAAAGCTCACCGTTCTGACATCTCCACTTCCTCTGTAACCTTTCACACAAATCAGCTACTTTGACCACTTATCTTCGACAAAAAGTTAATGTTCACATCTTCATCCACTTCTCTGCTACTCAAATATGGAGTTTGGAGAAGAAAAAAAAAAACAGTTTTAAAAAAGTAACTGAATCAAGCTTTTTTTGTTGTTGTTGCAGGTATCCTAGTGGTTAGAGTGTAGAGGCGGCAGGTAGCCTAGTGGTTAGAGTGTAGAGGCGGCAGGTAGCCTAATGGTTAGAGTGTAGAGGAGGCAGGTAGCCTAGTGGTTAGAGTGTAGAGGTGGCAGGTATCCTAGTGGTTAGAGTGTAGAGGCGGCAGGTAGCCTAGTGGTTAGAGTGGAGGGACGGCAGGTAGCCTAGTGGTTAGAGTGGAGTGGCGGTAGGTAGCCTAGTGGTTAGAGTGTAGAGGCGGCAGGTAGCCTAATGGTTAGAGTGTAGAGGGGGCAGGTATCCTAGTGGTTAGAGTGTAGAGGTGGCAGGTATCCTAGTGGTTAGAGTGTAGAGGCGGCAGGTAGCCTAGTGGTTAGAGTGGAGGGACGGCAGGTAGCCTAGTGGTTAGAGAGGAGTGGCGGCAGGTAGCCTAGTGGTTAGAGTGTAGAGGCGGCAGGTAGCCTAATGGTTAGAGTGTAGAGGGGGCAGGTAGCCTAGTGGTTAGAGTGTAGAGGAGGCAGGTAGCCTAGTGGTTAGAGTGTAGAGGGGGCAGGTATCCTAGTGGTTAGAGTGTAGAGGCGGCAGGTAGCCTAGTGGTTAGAGTGGAGGGACGGCAGGTAGCCTAGTGGTTAGAGTGGAGTGGCGGTAGGTAGCCTAGTGGTTAGAGTGTAGAGGCGGCAGGTAGCCTAATGGTTAGAGTGTAGAGGGGGCAGGTATCCTAGTGGTTAGAGTGTAGAGGTGGCAGGTATCCTAGTGGTTAGAGTGTAGAGGCGGCAGGTAGCCTAGTGGTTAGAGTGGAGGGACGGCAGGTAGCCTAGTGGTTAGAGAGGAGTGGCGGCAGGTAGCCTAGTGGTTAGAGTGTAGAGGCGGCAGGTAGCCTAATGGTTAGAGTGTAGAGGGGGCAGGTAGCCTAGTGGTTAGAGTGTAGAGGCGGCAGGTAGCCTAGTGGTTAGAGTGGAGGGGCGGCAGTTAGCCTAGTGGTTAGAGTGTAGTGGCGGCAGGTAGCCTATTGGTTAGAGTGTAGAGGCAGGTAGCCTAGTGCTTAGAGTGTAGAGGCGGCAGGTAGCCTAGTGCTTAGAGTGTAGAGGCGG
>NC_059443.1:94099648-94167148 GCF_905237065.1 Salmo salar
ACCTAGAGAGGAACCAGGCTATGAGGGGGTGGCTAGGAAAAACTCCCCTAGAAAGGCCACTACACTACACTCTTCAGCACTGGGCGGTTCCGTTCTGTGAGCTTGTGTGGCCTACCACTTCAAGGCTGAGCCGTTGTTGCTCCTAGACATTTCCACTTCACAATAACAGCACTTACAGATGACCGGTGCAGCTCTAGCAGGGCAGAAATGTGATGAACTGACTTGTGGGAAAGGTGGCATCCTATGACGTCGCCACGTTGAAAGTCACAGAGCTCCAGTCTACTGCTAATGTTTGTCTATGGAGATTGCGTGGCCGTGTGCTCTATTTTATACACCTGTCAGCAACGGGTGTGGCTGGAATCGCCAAATCCACTCATTTGAAGGGCTGTACAAATACTTTTGTATATATATATTGTATCTGGGGACTTAGTAGAAGAAGTATTTATATGGAGTTTTAGTAGTTATATGGGGTAGTGGTAGTTATATGGGGTCACAGTAGTAGTTATATGGGGTAGTGGTAGTTATATGGGATCACAGTAGTAGTTATATGGGGTCACAGTAGTAGTAGTTATATGGGGTCACAGTAGTAGTAGTTATATGGGGTCACAGTAGTAGTAGTTATATGGGGTCACAGTAGTAGTAGTTATATGGGGTCACAGTAGTAGTAGTTATATGGGGTCACAGTAGTAGTTATATGGGGTCACAGTAGTAGTTATATGGGGTCACAGTAGTAGTAGTTATATGGGGTCACAGTAGTAGTAGTTATATGGGGTCACAGTAGTAGTAGTTATATGGGGTCACAGTAGTAGTTATATGGGGTCACAGTAGTAGTAGTTATATGGGGTCACAGCAGTAGTAGTTATATGGGGTCACAGTAGTAGTAGTTATATGGGGTCACAGTAGTAGTTATATGGGGTCACAGTAGTAGTTATATGGGGTCACAGTAGTAGTAGTTATATGGGGTCACAGTAGTAGTTATATGGGGTCACAGTAGTAGTTATATGGGGTCACAGTAGTAGAAGGAATATTGTGTGTGTGTGTGTGTGTGTGTATATAATGTGTATATAATGTGTATATAATGTGTGTGTGTGTGTGTGTGTGTGTGTGTGTGTGTGTGTGTGTATATATAATGTGTGTGTGTGTGTGTAATGTGTGCGTGTGTGTGTATAATGTGTGTGTGTGTGTGTATATATAATGTGTGTGTATATAATGTGTGTGTGTGTGTGTGTGTGTGTGTGTGTGTGTGTGTGTGTGTGTGTGTGTGTGTGTGTGTGTGTGTGTGTGTGTGTGTGTGTGTGTGTGTGTGTGTGTAGTCGCTCCTCTCTCTGGGGATGCCCAGCGACTGGCCTTAGCGTTCCGTGGAGCAGCGGAGCAGCTGATTGGCTCGGAGGTGAAACTGGGCGTGGTCGACGTCTCCAAGGAAACCGAACTGACCAAGGAACTGAACGCCACGACTCCTCCCCCTCTACGTCTCTACCTATCAGGAGACAGACACAACCCTGTACCCTGCCCAGGTACACACACACACACACACACACACACACACACACACACACACATTACACACACACACACACACACATTACACACACACACATTACACACACACACACATTACACACACACACACACACACATTATATACACACATTACACATTACACACATCATACACACACACACATTACACACACACACACACACACACACACACACACACACACACACACACACACACACACACACACACACACACACACACACACACACATTACACACACACACACACATTACACACACACACACATTACACACACACACACACACATTACACACACCATCTCTCTCTCTCTCTCCTCTCTTAGTTTTCCAGAGTTCGGCCTCCATCGTAACGTGGCTGAAGAGGAGGGCGGGGCCTAGTGCTGACATCATCACTGACCTGAACCAATCAGATCGCTTCGTCGCCTCGGAGGAGCTGGTTGTTCTCGGACTGTTTAAGGTGACTTCCCCTTCCTGTTGGGTCTGTAGTACTTCCTGTACCCGTAATGTGTGTGTGACCTCAACAACCACAGCGGACTGACAGATAGTTTTAGTTTAACCCTAACCCTAACCTTTGGTTTAGTTTAACCCTAACCCTAACCTTTGGTTTAGTTTAACCCTAACCCTAACCTTTGGTTTAGTTTAACCCTAACCCTAACCTTTGGTTTAGTTTAACCCTAACCTTCGGTTTAGTTTAACCCTAACCCTAACCTTCGGTTTAGTTTAACCCTAACCTTTGGTTTAGTTTAACCCTAACCTTTGGTTTAGTTTAACCCTAACCTTCGGTTTAGTTTAACCCTAACCCTAACCTTCGGTTTAGTTTAACCCTAACCCTAACCTTCGGTTTAGTTTAACCCTAACCTTAACCTTCCTAACATTTTCAGTCGGTTAAGGTCCTGCTCTGTTTCAGCTGTTATGGTCAGTCTAGCTGTATCTTAAACTACACTGTGTGTGTGTGTGTGTGTGTGTTCGTGTGTGTGTGTGTGTCTGTCTGTGTGTGTCTGTGTGTGTGTCTCTGTGTGTGTCTGTCTGTCTGTCTCTGTGTGTGTGTGTGTGTCTCTGTGTGTGTCTGTCTGTCTGTGTGTGTGTGTGTGTGTGTCTGTCTGTCTGTGTGTGTGTGTGTGTGTGTGTCTCTCTCTGTGTGTGTGTGTGTGTGTGTCTGTGTGTGTGTGTGTGTGTGTCTCTGTGTGTGTGTGTGTGTGTCTCTAGGACGTGGAACTGGGTCCCGTGGAGGTTTTCTACGCCGCCGCCGTTGACCTCCCTGACCTCTCGTTCTCGGTGACCCGGAACCAAGACATCTTCAGGAAGTACGACGTCACACAGGACTCTGTGCTGCTCGTCCGACAGGTTAGTCACACACAGGTCGCGTCTGAAATCTGTTTTTATCATTAAGTAACAGTGTAGGTTCCGTCCCTCTCTTCGCCCCAACCTGGGCTTGAACCAGGGACCCTCTGCACACATCAACAACTGACACCCCACGAAGCATCGTTACCCATCGCGCCACAAAAGCCGCGGCCCTTGCAACGCAAAGGGAAACCCTACTTCAAGTCTCAGAGCGAGTGACGTCACTGATTGAAATGCTATTAGCGTGCACCACCGCTAACTAACTAGCCATTTCACATCGGTTACATTCACCCCCCCTTTGACCTCCTCCTTTTCCACAGCAACCAATGATCCGGGTCACGGCACCAATGTAACAGTGTAGGTTCCATCCCTCTCTTCGCCCCAACCCGGGCTCGAACCAGTTTTACTCATTATACTACTAACTAAAACTACACACTGTGTACTCATTATACTACTAACTAAAACTACACACTGTGTACTCATTATACTACTAACTAAAACTACACACTGTGTACTCATCATACTACTAACTAAAACTACACACTGTGTACTCATTATACCACATAATATTGAGAACATACTGTGTATTAATCATAATAAAATACTATTGAGGACATACTGTGTACTAATCATAATACATACTATTGAGGACATACTGTGTACTCATTATAATAAATACTATTGAGAACATACTGTGTACTCATTATAATAAATACTATTGATGACATACTGTGTACTCATCATACTACATACTATTGTGGACATACTGTTAGTAGAAATGTATGCAGTCAGCAACAAATATCAACATACTAGCCTGATCTATAGTGAGTCCTCTAGTCTGTTTTACCTGCTACTAACTAAAGGCTGATCTATAGTGAGGAGTCCTCTAGTCTGTTTTACCTGCTACTAACTAAAGGCTGATCTATAGTGAGGAGTCCTCTAGTCTGTTTTACCTGCTACTAACTAAAGGCTGATCTATAGTGAGGAGTCCTCTAGTCTGTTTTACCTGCTACTAACTAAAGGCTGATCTATAGTGAGGAGTCCTCTAGTCTGTTTTACCTGCTACTAACTAAAGGCTGATCTATAGTGAGGAGTCCTCTAGTCTGTTTTACCTGCTACTAACTAAAGGCTGATCTATAGTGAGTCCTCTGATGCCCAGTTGGGTTGTTCCTCACCATTTGTTCACGTTGGTCCTCTTATCAGAATATCAGCTGTTGTGTGTATGTGTGTGTGTGTGTGTGTGTGTGTGTGTGTGTGTGTGTGTGTGTGTGTGTGTGTGTGTGTGTGTGTGTGTGTGTGTGTGTGTGTGTGTGTGTGTGTGTGTGTGTGTGTGTATCGTGTGTGTGTGTGTGTATCATGTGTGTGTGTGTGTGTGTGTATCGTGTGTGTGTGTGTGTGTGTGTAGTCCACCCCTGTACAGGTATTGACGGTAACCAGTCAGACGTCTAAAGAGGATCTCCTCTCCTTCATCGCCGTTCATCAACTGCAGCTGGTTACTGAATACAACGGACAGGTAAACACTCACATAAAATACACACACACACACACACACACACACACACACACACACACACACACACACACACACACACACACACACACACACACACACACACACATCGGTACACACACACACATCGGTACACACACACACATACGTACACACAGATGCCCAGGCGCATGTGTAACAGATCGAGATTTGTAAAGTCATTCCTCAGCATGAAATGTCTCCACTAGCTAGCTTTACAATGTCTCAACTAGCTAGCTTTAAAATGTCTCCACTAGTTAGCTTTAAAATTTCTCCACTAGCTAGCTTTAAAATGTCTCCACTAATTAGCTATAAAATGTCTGCACTAGCTAGCTTTAAAATGTCTCCACTAGCTAGCTTTACAATGTCTCCACTAGCTAGCTTTAAAATGTCTCCACTATTTAGCTTAAAAATTGTTCAACAAGCTAGCTAATTAGCTTTAAAATGTCTCCACTAGCTAACTTGCTTTAACATGTCTCCACTAGCTAGCTTTAAAATGTCTCAACTAGCAAGCTTTAAAATGTCTCCACTAATTAGCTTAAAAATCGTTCAACAAGCTAGCTAATTAGCTTTGAAATGTCTCCACTAGCTAGCTAGCTTTAACATGTCTCCACTAGCTAGCTTTAAAATGTCTCCACTAGCTAGCTTTACAATGTCTCCACTACCTAGCTTTAAAATGTCTCCACTAGCTAGCTAGCTTTAACATGTCTCCACTAGCTAGCTTTAACATGTCTCCACTAGCTAGCTTTAAAATGTCTCCACTAGCTAGCTTTAACATGTCTCCACTAGCTAGCTTTTAAATGTCTCAACTAGCTAGCTTTAAAATGTCTCCACTAGTTAGTTTTAACATGTCTCCACTAGCTAGCTTTAAAAGGTCTCCACTAATTAGCTATAAAATGTCTGCACTAGCTAGCTTTAAAATGTCTGCACTAGCTAGCTTTAAAATGTCTGCACTAGCTAGCTTTACAATGTCTCCACTAATTAGCTTTAAAATCATTCGACAAGCTAGCTTATTAGCTTTAAAATGTCTCAGATAGCTAGCTTTACAATGTCTCCACTAGCTAGATTTAACATGTCTGCACTAGCTAGCTTTAAAATGTCTCCACTATTTAGCTTTACAATGTCTCCACTAGCTAGCTTTAAAATGTCTCCACTAGCTAGCTTTACAATGTCTCCACTAGCTAGCCTTAAAATGTCTCCACTAGCTAGCTTTACAATGTCTCCACTAGCTAGCTTTACAATGTCTCCACTAGCTAGCTTTAAAATGTCTGCACTAGCTAGCTTTACAATGTCTCCACTAGCTAGCTTTAGAATGTCTCCACTAGCTAGCTTTAAAATGTCTCCACTAGCTAGCTTTAAAATGTCTGCACTAGCTAGCTTTAAAATGTCTCCACTAATTAGCTTAAAAATCGTTCAACAAGCTAGCTAATTAGCTTTAAAATGTCTCCACTAGCTAGCTAGCTTTAACATGCCTCCACTAGCTAGCTTTAAAATGTCTTCACTAATTAGCTTAAAAATCGTTCAACAAGCTAGCTAATTAGCTTTAAATTGTCTCCACTAGCTAGCTAGCTTTAACATGTCTCCACTAGCTAGCTTTAAAATGTCTCCACTAGCTAGCTTTAAAATGTCTCAACTAGCAAGCTTTAAAATGTCTCCACTAATTAGCTTAAAAATCGTTCAACAAGCTAGCTAATTAGCTTTAAAATGTCTCCACTAGCTAATTAGCTTTAAAATGTCTCCACTAGCTAGCTAGCTTTAACATGTCTCCACTAGCTAGCTTTAACATGTCTCCACTAGCTAGCTTTAAAATGTCTCCACTAGCTAGCTTTAACATGTCTCCACTAGCTAGCTTTTAAATGTCTCATCTAGCTAGCTTTAAAATGTCTCCACTAGTTAGTTTTAACAGGTCTCCACTAGCTAGCTTTAAAAGGTCTCCACTAATTAGCTATAAAATGTCTGCACTAGCTAGCTTTAAAATGTCTGCACTAGCTAGCTTTACACTGTCTCCACTAGCTAGCTTTAAAATGTCTCCACTAATTAGCTTAAAAATCGTTCAACAAGCTAGCTAATTAGCTTTAAAATGTCTGCACTAGCTAGCTAGCTTTAACATGTCTCCACTAGCTAGCTTTAAAATGTCTCCACTAATTAGCTTTAAAATCGTTCAACAAGCTAGCTAATTAGCTTTAAAATGTCTCCTCTAGCTAGCTTAAAAATGTCTCCACTAGCTAGCTTTAAAATGTCTCCTCTAGCTAGCTTTAACATGTCTCCACTAGCTAGCTTAAAAATGTCTCCACTAGCTAGCTTTAAAATGTCTCCACTAGCTAGCTTTAAACTGTCTCCACTAGCTAGCTTTAACATGTCTCCACTAGCTAGCTTTAAAATGTCTCCACTAGCTAGCTTTAAAATGTCTCCACTAGCTATCTTTAAAATGTCTGCTCTAGCTAGCTTTAAAATGTCTCCACTAGCTAGCTTTACAATGTCTCCACTAATTAGCTTTAAAATCATTCGACAAGCTAGCTTATTAGCTTTAAAATGGCTCCACTAGCAAGCTTTACAATGTCTCCACTAGCTAGATTTAAAATGTCTCCACTAGCTAGCTAGCTTTAACATGTCTCCACTAGCTAGCTTTAAAATGTCTCCACTAGCTAGCTTTACAATGTCTCCACTACCTAGCTTTAAAATGTCTCCACTAGCTAGCTTTAAAATGTCTCCACTAGCTAGCTTTAACATGTCTCCACTAGCTAGCTTTAAAATGTCTCTCCACTAGCTAGCTTTAAAAGGTCTCCACTAATTAGCTATAAAATGTCTGCACTAGCTAGCTTTAAAATGTCTGCACTAGCTAGCTTTACAATGTCTCCACTAGCTAGCTTTAAAATGTCTCCACTAATTAGCTTAAAAACTGTTCAACAAGATAGCTAATTAGCTTTAAAATGTCTGCACTAGCTAGCTAGCTTTAACATGTCTCCACTAGCTAGCTTTAAAATGTCTCCACTAGCTAGCTTTACAATGTCTCCACTAGCTAGCTTTACAATATCTCCACTAGCTAGCTTTACAATATCTCCACTAGCTAGCTTTAGAATGTCTCCACTAGCTAGCTTTAAAATGTCTCCACTAGGTAGCTTTAACATGTCTCCACTAGCTAGCTTTAAAATGTCTCCACTAGCTAGCTTTAAAATGTCTCCACTAATTAGCTTAAAAATCGTTCAACACGCTAGCTAATTAGCTTTAAAATGTCTGCACTAGCTAGCTAGCTTTAACATGTCTCCACTAGCTACCTTTAAAATGTATCCACTAGCTAGCTAGCTTTAACATGTCTCCACTAGCTAGCTTTAAAATGCCTCCACTAGCTAGCTTTAAAATGTCTCCACTAGCTAGCTTTACAATGTCTCCACTAGCTAGCTTTAAAATGTCTCCACTAGCTAGCTTTACAATGTCTCCACTAGCTAGCTTTAAAATATCTCCACTAGCTAGCTTTAAAATGCCTCCACTAGCTAGCTTTAAAATGTCTCCACTAGCTAGCTTTAACATGTCTCCACTAGCTAGCTTTAAAATGTCTCCACTAGCTAGCTTTACAATATCTCCACTAGCTAGCTTTACAATATCTCCACTAGCTAGCTTTACAATATCTCCACTAGCTAGCTTTACAATGTCTCCACTAGCTAGCTTTAAAATGTCTCCACTAGGTAGCTTTAACATGTCTCCACTAGCTAGCTTTAAAATGTCTCCACTAATTAGCTTAAAAAATCGTTCAACACGCTAGCTAATTAGCTTTAAAATGTCTGCACTAGCTAGCTAGCTTTAACATGTCTCCACTAGCTACCTTTAAAATGTATCCACTAGCTAGCTAGCTTTAACATGTCTCCACTAGCTAGCTTTAAAATGCCTCCACTAGCTAGCTTTAAAATGTCTCCACTAGCTAGCTTTAACATGTCTCCACTAGCTAGCTTTAAAATGTCTCCACTAGCTAGCTTTAAAATGTCTCCACTAGCTAGCTTTAAAATGTCTGCACTAGCTAGCTTTAAAATGTCTGCACTAGCTAGCTTTACAATGTCTCCACTAATTAGCTTTAAAATCATTCGACAAGCTAGCTTATTAGCTTTAAAATGTCTCCACTAGCTAGCTTTACAATATCTCCACTAGCTAGATTTAACATGTCTGCACTAGCTAGCTTTAAAATGTCTCCACTAGCTAGCTTTACAATGTCTCCACCAGCTAGCTTTAAAATATCTCCACTAGCTAGCTTTACAATGTCTCCACTAGCTAGCTTTAAAATGTCTCCACTAGCTAGCTTTACAATGTCTCCACTAGCTAGCTTTACAATGTCTCCACTAGCTAGCTTTAAAATGTCTGCACTAGCTAGCTTTAAAATGTCTCCTCTAGCTAGCTTTAACATGTCTCCACTAGCTAGCTTAAAATGTCTCCACTAGCTAGCTTTAAAATGTCTCCACTAGCTAGCTTTAAACTGTCTCCACTAGCTAGCTTTAACATGTCTCCACTAGCTAGCTTTAAAATGTCTCCACTAGCTAGCTTTAAAATGTCTCCACTAGCTATCTTTAAAATGTCTGCTCTAGCTAGCTTTAAAATGTCTCCACTAGCTAGCTTTACAATGTCTCCACTAATTAGCTTTAAAATCATTCGACAAGCTAGCTTATTAGCTTTAAAATGGCTCCACTAGCAAGCTTTACAATGTCTCCACTAGCTAGATTTAAAATGTCTCCACTAGCTAGCTAGCTTTAACATGTCTCCACTAGCTAGCTTTAAAATGTCTCCACTAGCTAGCTTTACAATGTCTCCACTACCTAGCTTTAAAATGTCTCCACTAGCTAGCTTTAAAATGTCTCCACTAGCTAGCTTTAACATGTCTCCACTAGCTAGCTTTTAAATCTCTCAACTAGCTAGCTTTAAAATGTCTCCACTAGTTAGTTTTAACATGTCTCCACTAGCTAGCTTTAAAAGGTCTCCACTAATTAGCTATAAAATGTCTGCACTAGCTAGCTTTAAAATGTCTGCACTAGCTAGCTTTACAATGTCTCCACTAGCTAGCTTTAAAATATCTCCACTAATTAGCTTAAAAATTGTTCAACAATATAGCTAATTAGCTTTAAAATGTCTGCACTAGCTAGCTAGCTTTAACATGTCTCCACTAGCTAGCTTTAAAATGTCTCCACTAGCTAGCTTTACAATGTCTCCACTAGCTAGCTTTAAG
This sequence comes from Salmo salar, assembly GCF_905237065.1. Classification (NCBI taxonomy): domain Eukaryota; kingdom Metazoa; phylum Chordata; class Actinopteri; order Salmoniformes; family Salmonidae; genus Salmo; species Salmo salar. The sequence goes on from NC_059443.1 coordinate 94,109,265, forward strand.
ATGTCTGCACTAGCTAGCTTTAAAATGTCTCCACTAGCTAGCTTTACAATGTCTCCACTAGCTAGATTTAAAATGTCTCCACTAACTAGCTTTACAATGTCTCCACTAGCTAGCTTTAAAATATCTCCACTAATTAGCTTAAAAATTGTTCAACAATATAGCTAATTAGCTTTAAAATGTCTGCACTAGCTAGCTAGCTTTAACATGTCTCCACTAGCTACCTTTAAAATGTATCCACTAGCTAGCTAGCTTTAACATGTCTCCACTAGCTAGCTTTAAAATGCCTCCACTAGCTAGCTTTAAAATGTCTCCACTAGCTAGCTTTACAATGTCTCCACTAGCTAGCTTTAAAATGTCTCCACTAGCTAGCTTTACAATGTCTCCACTAGCTAGCTTTAAAATATCTCCACTAGCTAGCTTTAAAATGCCTCCACTAGCTAGCTTTAAAATGTCTCCACTAGCTAGCTTTAACATGTCTCCACTAGCTAGCTTTAAAATGTCTCCACTAGCTAGCTTTACAATATCTCCACTAGCTAGCTTTACAATATCTCCACTAGCTAGCTTTACAATATCTCCACTAGCTAGCTTTACAATGTCTCCACTAGCTAGCTTTAAAATGTCTCCACTAGGTAGCTTTAACATGTCTCCACTAGCTAGCTTTAAAATGTCTCCACTAATTAGCTTAAAAATCGTTCAACACGCTAGCTAATTAGCTTTAAAATGTCTGCACTAGCTAGCTAGCTTTAACATGTCTCCACTAGCTACCTTTAAAATGTATCCACTAGCTAGCTAGCTTTAACATGTCTCCACTAGCTAGCTTTAAAATGCCTCCACTAGCTAGCTTTAAAATGTCTCCACTAGCTAGCTTTAACATGTCTCCACTAGCTAGCTTTAAAATGTCTCCACTAGCTAGCTTTAAAATGTCTCCACTAGCTAGCTTTAAAATGTCTGCACTAGCTAGCTTTAAAATGTCTGCACTAGCTAGCTTTACAATGTCTCCACTAATTAGCTTTAAAATCATTCGACAAGCTAGCTTATTAGCTTTAAAATGTCTCCACTAGCTAGCTTTACAATATCTCCACTAGCTAGATTTAACATGTCTGCACTAGCTAGCTTTAAAATGTCTCCACTAGCTAGCTTTACAATGTCTCCACCAGCTAGCTTTAAAATATCTCCACTAGCTAGCTTTACAATGTCTCCACTAGCTAGCTTTAAAATGTCTCCACTAGCTAGCTTTACAATGTCTCCACTAGCTAGCTTTACAATGTCTCCACTAGCTAGCTTTAAAATGTCTGCACTAGCTAGCTTTAAAATGTCTCCTCTAGCTAGCTTTAACATGTCTCCACTAGCTAGCTTAAAATGTCTCCACTAGCTAGCTTTAAAATGTCTCCACTAGCTAGCTTTAAACTGTCTCCACTAGCTAGCTTTAACATGTCTCCACTAGCTAGCTTTAAAATGTCTCCACTAGCTAGCTTTAAAATGTCTCCACTAGCTATCTTTAAAATGTCTGCTCTAGCTAGCTTTAAAATGTCTCCACTAGCTAGCTTTACAATGTCTCCACTAATTAGCTTTAAAATCATTCGACAAGCTAGCTTATTAGCTTTAAAATGGCTCCACTAGCAAGCTTTACAATGTCTCCACTAGCTAGATTTAAAATGTCTCCACTAGCTAGCTAGCTTTAACATGTCTCCACTAGCTAGCTTTAAAATGTCTCCACTAGCTAGCTTTACAATGTCTCCACTACCTAGCTTTAAAATGTCTCCACTAGCTATGCTTTAAAATGTCTCCACTAGCTAGCTTTAACATGTCTCCACTAGCTAGCTTTTAAATCTCTCAACTAGCTAGCTTTAAAATGTCTCCACTAGTTAGTTTTAACATGTCTCCACTAGCTAGCTTTAAAAGGTCTCCACTAATTAGCTATAAAATGTCTGCACTAGCTAGCTTTAAAATGTCTGCACTAGCTAGCTTTACAATGTCTCCACTAGCTAGCTTTAAAATATCTCCACTAATTAGCTTAAAAATTGTTCAACAATATAGCTAATTAGCTTTAAAATGTCTGCACTAGCTAGCTAGCTTTAACATGTCTCCACTAGCTAGCTTTAAAATGTCTCCACTAGCTAGCTTTACAATGTCTCCACTAGCTAGCTTTAAGATGTCTGCACTAGCTAGCTTTAAAATGTCTCCACTAGCTAGCTTTACAATGTCTCCACTAGCTAGATTTAAAATGTCTCCACTAGCTAGCTTTACAATGTCTCCACTAGCTAGCTTTAAAATATCTCCACTAATTAGCTTAAAAAATTGTTCAACAATATAGCTAATTAGCTTTAAAATGTCTGCACTAGCTAGCTAGCTTTAACATGTCTCCACTAGCTACCTTTAAAATGTATCCACTAGCTAGCTAGCTTTAACATGTCTCCACTAGCTAGCTTTAAAATGCCTCCACTAGCTAGCTTTAAAATGTCTCCACTAGCTAGCTTTACAATGTCTCCACTAGCTAGCTTTAAAATGTCTCCACTAGCTAGCTTTACAATGTCTCCACTAGCTAGCTTTAAAATATCTCCACTAGCTAGCTTTAAAATGCCTCCACTAGCTAGCTTTAAAATGTCTCCACTAGCTAGCTTTAACATGTCTCCACTAGCTAGCTTTAAAATGTCTCCACTAGCTAGCTTTACAATATCTCCACTAGCTAGCTTTACAATATCTCCACTAGCTAGCTTTACAATATCTCCACTAGCTAGCTTTACAATGTCTCCACTAGCTAGCTTTAAAATGTCTCCACTAGGTAGCTTTAACATGTCTCCACTAGCTAGCTTTAAAATGTCTCCACTAATTAGCTTAAAAATCGTTCAACACGCTAGCTAATTAGCTTTAAAATGTCTGCACTAGCTAGCTAGCTTTAACATGTCTCCACTAGCTACCTTTAAAATGTATCCACTAGCTAGCTAGCTTTAACATGTCTCCACTAGCTAGCTTTAAAATGCCTCCACTAGCTAGCTTTAAAATGTCTCCACTAGCTAGCTTTAACATGTCTCCACTAGCTAGCTTTAAAATGTCTCCACTAGCTAGCTTTAAAATGTCTCCACTAGCTAGCTTTAAAATGTCTGCACTAGCTAGCTTTAAAATGTCTGCACTAGCTAGCTTTACAATGTCTCCACTAATTAGCTTTAAAATCATTCGACAAGCTAGCTTATTAGCTTTAAAATGTCTCCACTAGCTAGCTTTACAATATCTCCACTAGCTAGATTTAACATGTCTGCACTAGCTAGCTTTAAAATGTCTCCACTAGCTAGCTTTACAATGTCTCCACCAGCTAGCTTTAAAATATCTCCACTAGCTAGCTTTACAATGTCTCCACTAGCTAGCTTTAAAATGTCTCCACTAGCTAGCTTTACAATGTCTCCACTAGCTAGCTTTACAATGTCTCCACTAGCTAGCTTTAAAATGTCTGCACTAGCTAGCTTTAAAATGTCTCCTCTAGCTAGCTTTAACATGTCTCCACTAGCTAGCTTAAAATGTCTCCACTAGCTAGCTTTAAAATGTCTCCACTAGCTAGCTTTAAACTGTCTCCACTAGCTAGCTTTAACATGTCTCCACTAGCTAGCTTTAAAATGTCTCCACTAGCTAGCTTTAAAATGTCTCCACTAGCTATCTTTAAAATGTCTGCTCTAGCTAGCTTTAAAATGTCTCCACTAGCTAGCTTTACAATGTCTCCACTAATTAGCTTTAAAATCATTCGACAAGCTAGCTTATTAGCTTTAAAATGGCTCCACTAGCAAGCTTTACAATGTCTCCACTAGCTAGATTTAAAATGTCTCCACTAGCTAGCTAGCTTTAACATGTCTCCACTAGCTAGCTTTAAAATGTCTCCACTAGCTAGCTTTACAATGTCTCCACTACCTAGCTTTAAAATGTCTCCACTAGCTAGCTTTAAAATGTCTCCACTAGCTAGCTTTAACATGTCTCCACTAGCTAGCTTTTAAATCTCTCAACTAGCTAGCTTTAAAATGTCTCCACTAGTTAGTTTTAACATGTCTCCACTAGCTAGCTTTAAAAGGTCTCCACTAATTAGCTATAAAATGTCTGCACTAGCTAGCTTTAAAATGTCTGCACTAGCTAGCTTTACAATGTCTCCACTAGCTAGCTTTAAAATATCTCCACTAATTAGCTTAAAAATTGTTCAACAATATAGCTAATTAGCTTTAAAATGTCTGCACTAGCTAGCTAGCTTTAACATGTCTCCACTAGCTAGCTTTAAAATGTCTCCACTAGCTAGCTTTACAATGTCTCCACTAGCTAGCTTTAAGATGTCTGCACTAGCTAGCTTTAAAATGTCTCCACTAGCTAGCTTTACAATGTCTCCACTAGCTAGATTTAACATGTCTGCACTAGCTAGCTTTAAAATGTCTCCACTAGCTAGCTTTACAATGTCTCCACTAGCTAGCTTTAAAATGTCTCCACTAGCTAGCTTTACAATGTCTCCACTAGCTAGCTTTAAAATATCTCCACTAGCTAGCTTTAAAATGCCTCCACTAGCTAGCTTTAAAATGTCTCCACTAGCTAGCTTTAACATGTCTCCACTAGCTAGCTTTAAAATGTCTCCACTAGCTAGCTTTACAATGTCTCCACTAGCTAGCTTTACAATGTCTCCACTAGCTAGCTTTACAATGTCTCCACTAGCTAGCTTTAAAATGTCTCCACTAGGTAGCTTTAACATGTCTCCACTAGCTAGCTTTAAAATGTCTCCACTAGCTAGCTTTAAAATGTCTCCACTAATTAGCTTAAAAATCGTTCAACACGCTAGCTAATTAGCTTTAAAATGTCTGCACTAGCTAGCTAGCTTTAACATGTCTCCACTAGCTACCTTTAAAATGTATCCACTAGCTAGCTAGCTTTAACATGTCTCCACTAGCTAGCTTTAAAATGCCTCCACTAGCTAGCTTTAAAATGTCTCCACTAGCTAGCTTTAACATGTCTCCACTAGCTAGCTTTAAAATGTCTCCACTAGCTAGCTTTAAAATGTCTCCACTAGCTAGCTTTAAAATGTCTGCAATAGCTAGCTTTAAAATGTCTGCACTAGCTAGCTTTACAATGTCTCCACTAATTAGCTTTAAAATCATTCGACAAGCTAGCTTATTAGCTTTAAAATGTCTCCACTAGCTAGCTTTACAATATCTCCACTAGCTAGATTTAACATGTCTGCACTAGCTAGCTTTAAAATGTCTCCACTAGCTAGCTTTACAATGTCTCCACCAGCTAGCTTTAAAATATCTCCACTAGCTAGCTTTACAATGTCTCCACTAGCTAGCTTTAAAATATCTCCACTAGCTAGCTTTACAATGTCTCCACTAGCTATCTTTACAATGTCTCCACTAATTAGCTTTAAAATGTCTCAACTAGCTAGCTCTAAAATGTCTCCACTAATTAGCTTTAAACGTCTCCACTAGCTAGCTTTAACATTTCTGCACTAACTCAGTTTTTGGTGGTAAGAACATTTCAGGATGTCTGTCTTGTTTATTTATATGTATTATTATTTGTACCTTTAAGACCATAGAGACCAGAGTCTTTTTTTAAATTCATAGATCAAAAAAAAAATCTGTTTTATTTTACAAGGCAAGTCAGTTAAAAACAGCTTCTAATTTACAACGAAGGCCTGGGAACAGCGGGTTAACTGCCTTGTTCAGGGGGCAGAACGACAGATTTTTACCCTTTTGTCAGCTCAGGGATTATGATCTACGCAACCTTCTGGTTACTCGTCCAACGCTCTAACCACCAGGCTACCCTGCCACCCCTATATAACACAACACAATGCACGGACAAACATAAATATACAGAATAAATACACAAATCAACAATGAAAACACAGATAGGTTGTAGGAGAACCAAAGGACCATGAATGTATTGACAAACATTGGGCGCTGGACTAAGATATAATCCATCTGAGACAACATGTATTTAGCTTTGCTCATATTAACTACCGGTTTTAAAATCATTAAGGGCTTCCTACACACCTGCTATAAATCAGACTGTACCCTCATCACAGCCAGGTCGGGTGTCACGTCCTGATCCTAGTAAGAAGTCATTTTTCTATGGTAGAGTAGGTCAGGGCGTGACGGGGGGGGTGTTTTGTGTTATGTTTTCTATATCTATGTTTAGTTCTAGTTTTCTATTTCTATGTTTTTTTTGGGGGGGGGAGTTGATCTCCAATTGGAGGCAGCTGGTCCTCGTTGTCTCTAATTGGAGATCATATTTAAGTAGGTTTTTTTTTTTTCCACCTGGGTTTTTGTGGGTTGTTATAGTTTGAGTAGTGTTTGTTTCACCTCTGCGTCACGGGTTTGTTGTTTTGTTTAATTCAGTTATTTATGTTTTTGCAAAAGTTTCACGGATTTATTAAAATGTGGAACTACAACCACACTGCACTTTGGTCCGATCCTTTCAACAGCCGTGACATCGGGGCAACTGAGTACGTAACAGTATCATCCGTATATATATACTGTAGATGAAAGTACAACTTTCAACAGGTCGACCAAATAGCATTTATATAAATAGTCGAAAAGAAACAGGTCCTAGAATCGATCCCTGCGGAATCACCTTTATGTACTTCAAGAAATTCAGGCTAATAACGACGGGCCTGAGTTCTGTCACTAAGATAATCAGGATGGGCCTGAGTTCTGTCACTAAGATAATCAGGATGGGCCTGAGTTCTGTCACTAAGATAATCAGGATGGGCCTGAGTTCTGTCACTAAGATAATCAGGATGGGCCTGAGTTCTGTCACTAAGATAATCAGGATGGGCCTGAGTTCTGTCACTAAGATAATCAGGATGGGCCTGAGTTCTGTCACTAAGATAATCAGGATGGGCCTGAGTTCTGTCACTAAGATAATCAGGATGGGCCTGAGTTCTGTCACTAAGATAATCAGGATGGGCCTGAGTTCTGTCACTAAGAAAATCAGGATGGCCTGAGTTCTGTCACTAAGATAATAACGACGGCCTGAGTTCTGTCACTAAGGTAATAACGATGGGCCTGAGTTCTGTCACTAAGATAATAACGACGGCCTGAGTTCTGTCACTAAGATAATATCGACGGCCTGAGTTCTGTCACTAAGATAATCACGACGGCCTGAGTTCTATCACTAAGATAATCAGGATGGGCCTGAGTTCTGTCACTAAGATAATCAGGATGGGCCTGAGATCTGTCACTAAGATAATCAGGATGGGCCTGAGTTCTGTCACTAAGATAATCAGGATGGTCTGAGTTCTGTCACTAAGATAATAACGATGGCCTGAGTTCTGTCACTAAGATAATCAGGATGGCCAGAGTTCTGTCACTAAGATAATCAGGATGGGCCTGAGTTCTGTCACTAAGATAATAACGATGGCCTGAGTTCTGTCACTAAGATAATCAGGATGGCCAGAGTTCTGTCACTAAGATAATCAGGATGGCCCTGAGTTCTGTCACAAAGATAATCAGGATGGTCTGAGTTCTGTCACTAAGATAATCAGGATGGGCTGAGTTCTGTCACTAAGATGATAACGATGGCCTGAGATCTGTCACTAAGTTAATCAGGATGGGCCTGAGTTCTGTCTCTAAGATAATCAGGATGGTCTGAGTTCTGTCACTAAGATAATAACGATGGCCTGAGTTCTGTCACTAAGATAATCAGGATGGGCCTGAGTTCTGTCACTAAGATAATCAGGATGGGCCTGAGTTCTGTCACTAAGATGATAACGATGGCCTGAGATCTGTCACTAAGTTAATCAGGATAGGCCTGAGTTCTGTCACTAAGATAATCAGGATGGGCCTGAGTTCTGTCACTAAGATAATCAGGATGGGCCTGAGTTCTGTCACTAAGATAATCAGGATGGGCCTGAGTTCTGTCACTAAGATAATCAGGATGAGCCTGAGTTCTGTCACTAAGATAATCAGGATGGGCCTGAGTTCTGTCACTAAGATAATCAGGATGGTCTGAGTTCTGTCACTAAGATAATCAGGATGGGCCTGAGTTCTGTCACTAAGATGATAACGATGGCCTGAGATCTGTCACTAAGTTAATCAGGATGGGCCTGAGTTCTGTCACTAAGATAATCAGGATGGTCTGAGTTCTGTCACTAAGATAATAACGATGGCCTGAGTTCTGTCACTAAGATAATCAGGATGGGCCTGAGTTCTGTCACTAAGATAATCAGGATGGGCCTGAGTTCTGTCACTAAGATGATAACGATGGCCTGAGATCTGTCACTAAGTTAATCAGGATAGGCCTGAGTTCTGTCACTAAGATAATCAGGATGGGCCTTAGGTCTGTCACTAAGATAATCAGGATGGGCCTGAGTTCTGTCACTAAGATAATCAGGATGGGCCTGAGTTCTGTCACTAAGATGATAACGATGGCCTGAGATCTGTCACTAAGTTAATCAGGATAGGCCTGAGTTCTGTCACTAAGATAATCAGGATGGGCCTGAGTTCTGTCACTAAGATAATCAGGATGGGCCTGAGTTCTGTCACTAAGATAATCAGGATGGGCCTGAGTTCTGTCACTAAGATAATCAGGATGGGCTTGAGTTCTGTCACTAAGATAATAACGACGGCCTGAGTTCTGTCACTAAGGTAATAACGATGGGCCTGAGTTCTGTCACTAAGATAATAACGACGGCCTGAGTTCTGTCACTAAGATAATATCGACGGCCTGAGTTCTGTCACTAAGATAATCACGATGGCCTGAGTTCTATCACTAAGATAATCACGATGGCCTGAGTTCTGTCACTAAGATAATAACGATGGCCTGAGTTCTGTCACTAAGATAATCAGGATGGGCCTGAGTTCTGTCACTAAGATAATCAGGATGGCCTGAGTTCTGTCACTAAGTTAATCAGGATGGGCCTGAGTTCTGTCACTAAGATAATCAGGATGGTCTGAGTTCTGTCACTAAGATAATAACGATGGCCTGAGTTCTGTCACTAAGATAATCAGGATGGGCCTGAGTTCTGTCACTAAGATAATCAGGATGGCCCTGAGTTCTGTCACTAAGATGATAATGCTGGCCTGAGATCTGTCACTAAGTTAATCAGGATGGGCATGAGTTCTGTCACTAAGATAATCAGGATGGGCCTGAGTTCTGTCACTAAGATAATCAGGATGGGCCTGAGTTCTGTCAATAAGATAATCAGGATGGGGCAGAGTTCTGTCACTAAGATAATCAGGATGGGCCTGAGTTCTTTCACTAACATAATAACGACGGCCTGAGTTCTGTCACTAAGATAATATCGACGGCCTGAGTTCTGTCACTAAGATAATAACGATGGCCTGAGTTCTATCACTAAGATAATCAGGATGGGCCTGAGTTCTGTCACAAAGATAATAACGATGGCCTGAGTTCTGTCACTAAGATAATCAGGATGGCCAGAGTTCTGTCACTAAGATAATCAGGATGGGCCTGAGTTCTGTCACTAAGATAATAACGATGGCCTGAGATCTGTCACTAAGATAATAACGATGGCCTGAGTTCTATCACTAAGATAATCAGGATGGTCTGAGTTCTGTCACTAAGATAATAACGATGGCCTGAGTTCTGTCACTAAGATAATCAGGATGGGCCTGAGTTCTGTCACTAAGATAATCAGGATGGGCCTGAGTTCTGTCACTAAGATGATAACGATGGCCTGAGATCTGTCACTAAGTTAATCAGGATGGGCCTGAGTTCTGTCACTAAGATAATCAGGATGGGCCTGAGTTCTGTCACTAAGATAATAACGATGGCCTGAGTTCTATCACTAAGATAATCAGGATGGGCCTGAGTTCTGTCACTAAGATAATCAGGATGGGCCTGAGTTCTTTCACTAAGATAATCAGGATGGTCCTTGGTTCTGTCACTAAGATAATCAGGATGGGCCTGAGTTCTGTCACTAAGATAATCAGGATGGGCCTGAGTTCTGTCACTAAGATAATCAGGATGGGCCTGAGTTCTGTCACTAAGATAATCAGGATGGGCCTGAGTTCTGTCACTAAGATAATCAGGATGGGCCTGAGTTCTTTCACTAAGATAATCAGGATGGGCCTGAGTTCTGTCACTAAGATAATCAGGATGGGCCTGAGTTCTGTCACTAAGATAATCAGGATGGGCCTGAGTTCTGTCTCTAACATAATCAGGATGGGCCTGAGTTCTGTCACTAAGATAATCAGGATGGGCCTGAGTTCTGTCACTAAGATAATCAGGATGGGCCTGAGTTCTGTCACTAAGATAATCAGGATGGGCCTGAGTTCTGTCACTAAGATAATCAGGATTGGCCTGAGTTCTGTCACTAAGATAATCAGGATGGGCCTGAGTTCTGTCACTAAGATAATCAGGATGGGCTTGAGTTCTGTCACTAAGATAATAACGACGGCCTGAGTTCTGTCACTAAGGTAATAACGATGGGCCTGAGTTCTGTCACTAACATAATAACGACGGCCTGAGTTCTGTCACTAAGATAATCACGATGGCCTGAGTTCTATCACTAAGATAATCAGGATGGGCCTGAGTTCTGTCACTAAGATAATAACGATGGCCTGAGTTCTGTCACTAAGATAATCAGGATGGCCAGAGTTCTGTCACTAAGATAATCAAGGATGGGCCTGAGTTCTGTCACTAAGATAATAACGATGGCCTGAGTTCTGTCACTAAGATAATCAGGATGGCCTGAGTTCTGTCACTAAGATAATCAGGATGGGCCTGAGTTCTGTCACTAAGATAATCAGGATGGTCTGAGTTCTGTCACTAAGATAATCAGGATGGGCCTGAGTTCTGTCACTAAGATGATAACGATGGCCTGAGATCTGTCACTAAGTTAATCAGGATGGGCCTGAGTTCTGTCACTAAGATAATCAGGATGGTCTGAGTTCTGTCACTGAGATAATAACGATGGCCTGAAATCTCTCACTAAGATAATCAGGATGGGCCTGAGTTCTGTCACTAAGATAATCAGGATGGGCCTGAGTTCTGTCACTAAGATGATAACGATGGCCTGAGATCTGTCACTAAGTTAATCAGGATAGGCCTGAGTTCTGTCACTAAGATAATCAGGATGGGCCTGAGTTCTGTCACTAAGATAATCAGGATGGGCCTGAGTTCTGTCACTAAGATAATCAGGATGGGCCTGAGTTCTGTCACTAAGATAATCAGGATGGGCCTGAGTTCTGTCACTAAGATAATCAGGATGGGCCTGAGTTCTGTCACTAAGATAATCAGGATGGGCCTGAGTTCTGTCTCTAACATAATCAGGATGTGCCTGAGTTCTGTCACTAAGATAATCAGGATGGGCCTGAGTTCTGTCACTAAGATAATCAGGATGGGCCTGAGTTCTGTCACTAAGATAATCGGGATGGTCTGAGTTCTGTCACTAAGATAATAACGATGGCCTGAGTTCTGTCACTAAGATAATCAGGATGGGCCTGAGTTCTGTCACTAAGATAATCAGGATGGGCCTGAGTTATGTCACTAAGATGATAACGATGGCCTGAGATCTGTCACTAAGTTAATCCGGATGGGCCTGAGTTCTGTCACTAAGATAATCAGGATGGGCCTGAGTTCTGTCACTAAGATAATCAGGATGGGCCTGAGTTCTATCACTAAGATAATCAGGATGGGCCTGAGTTCTGTCACTAAGATAATCAGGATGGGCCTGAGTTCTTTCACTAAGATAATCAGGATGGTCCTTGGTTCTGTCACTAAGATAATCAGGATGGGCCTGAGTTCTGTCACTAAGATAATCAGGATGGGCCTGAGTTCTGTCACTAAGATAATCAGGATGGGCCTGAGTTCTGTCACTAAGATAATCAGGATGGGCCTGAGTTCTGTCACTAAGATAATCAGGATGGGCCTGAGTTCTTTCACTAAGATAATCAGGATGGGCCTGAGTTCTGTCACTAAGATAATCAGGATGGGCCTGAGTTCTGTCACTAAGATAATCAGGATGGGCCTGAGTTCTGTCTCTAACATAATCAGGATGGGCCTGCGTTCTGTCACTAAGATAATCAGGATGGGCCTGAGTTCTGTCACTAAGATAATCAGGATGGGCCTGAGTTCTGTCACTAAGATAATCAGGATGGGCCTGAGTTCTGTCAACTAAGATGATAACGATGGCCTGAGATCTGTCACTAAGTTAATCAGGATGGGCCTGAGTTCTGTCACTAAGATAATCAGGATGGGCCTGTGTTCTGTCACTAAGATAATCAGGATGGGCCTGAGTTCTGTCAATAAGATAATCAGGATGGGCCTGAGTTCTTTCACTAAGATAATCTGGATGGTCCTTGGTTCTGTCACTAAGATAATCAGGATGGGCCTGAGTTCTGTCACTAAGATAATCAGGATGGTCTGAGTTCTGTCACTAAGATAATAACGATGGCCTGAGTTCTGTCACTAAGATAATCAGGATGGCCAGAGTTCTGTCACTAAGATAATCAGGATGGGCCTGAGTTCTGTCACTAAGATAATAACGATGGCCTGAGTTCTGTCACTAAGATAATCAGGATGGCCAGAGTTCTGTCACTAAGATAATCAGGATGGTCCTGAGCTGAGTTCTGTCACTAAGATAATCAGGATGGGCCTGAGTTCTGTCACTAAGATGATAACGATGGCCTGAGATCTGTCACTAAGTTAATCAGGATAGGCCTGAGTTCTGTCACTAAGATAATCAGGATGGGCCTGAGTTCTGTCACTAAGATAATCAGGATGGGCCTGAGTTCTGTCACTAAGATAATCAGGATGGGCCTGAGTTCTGTCACTAAGATAATCAGGATGGGCCTGAGTTCTTTCACTAAGATAATCAGGATGGGCCTGAGTTCTGTCACTAAGATAATCAGGATGGGCCTGAGTTCTGTCACTAAGATAATCAGGATGGCCCTGAGTTCTGTCTCTAACATAATCAGGATGGGCCTGAGTTCTGTCACTAAGATAATCAGGATGGGCCTGAGTTCTGTCACTAAGATAATCAGGATGGGCCTGAGTTCTGTCACTAAGATAATCAGGATGGGCCTGAGTTCTGTCACTAAGATAATCAGGATGGGCCTGAGTTCTGTCACTAAGATAATCAGGATGGGCCTGAGTTCTGTCACTAAGATAATCAGGATGGGCCTGAGTTCTTTCACTAAGATAATCTGGATGGGCCTGAGTTCTGTCACTAAGATAATCAGGATGGGCCTGAGTTCTGTCACTAAGATAATCAGGATGGGCCTGAGTTCTGTCTCTAACATAATCAGGATGGGCCTGAGTTCTGTCACTAAGATAATCAGGATGGGCCTGAGTTCTGTCACTAAGATAATCAGGATGGGCCTGAGTTCTGTCACTAAGATAATCAGGATGGGCCTGAGTTCTGTCACTAAGATAATCAGGATGGGCCTGAGTTCTGTCACTAAGATAATCAGGATGGGCCTGAGTTCTGTCACTAAGATAATCAGGATGGGCTTGAGTTCTGTCACTAAGATAATAACGACGGCCTGAGTTCTGTCACTAAGGTAATAACGATGGGCCTGAGTTCTGTCACTAACATAATAACGACGGCCTGAGTTCTGTCACTAAGATAATCACGATGGCCTGAGTTCTATCACTAAGATAATCAGGATGGGCCTGAGTTCTGTCACTAAGATAATAACGATGGCCTGAGTTCTGTCACTAAGATAATCAGGATGGCCAGAGTTCTGTCACTAAGATAATCAAGGATGGGCCTGAGTTCTGTCACTAAGATAATAACGATGGCCTGAGTTCTGTCACTAAGATAATCAGGATGGCCTGAGTTCTGTCACTAAGATAATCAGGATGGGCCTGAGTTCTGTCACTAAGATAATCAGGATGGTCTGAGTTCTGTCACTAAGATAATCAGGATGGGCCTGAGTTCTGTCACTAAGATGATAACGATGGCCTGAGATCTGTCACTAAGTTAATCAGGATGGGCCTGAGTTCTGTCACTAAGATAATCAGGATGGTCTGAGTTCTGTCACTAAGATAATAACGATGGCCTGAGTTCTCTCACTAAGATAATCAGGATGGGCCTGAGTTCTGTCACTAAGATAATCAGGATGGGCCTGAGTTCTGTCACTAAGATGATAACGATGGCCTGAGATCTGTCACTAAGTTAATCAGGATAGGACTGAGTTCTGTCACTAAGATAATCAGGATGGGCCTGAGTTCTGTCACTAAGATAATCAGGATGGGCCTGAGTTCTGTCACTAAGATAATCAGGATGGGCCTGAGTTCTGTCACTAAGATAATCAGGATGGGCCTGAGTTCTGTCACTAAGATAATCAGGATGGGCCTGAGTTCTGTCACTAAGATAATCAGGATGGGCCTGAGTTCTGTCTCTAACATAATCAGGATGTGCCTGAGTTCTGTCACTAAGATAATCAGGATGGGCCTGAGTTCTGTCACTAAGATAATCAGGATGGGCCTGAGTTCTGTCACTAAGATAATCAGGATGGTCTGAGTTCTGTCACTAAGATAATAACGATGGCCTGAGTTCTGTCACTAAGATAATCAGGATGGGCCTGAGTTCTGTCACTAAGATAATCAGGATGGGCCTGAGTTATGTCACTAAGATGATAACGATGGCCTGAGATCTGTCACTAAGTTAATCCGGATGGGCCTGAGTTCTGTCACTAAGATAATCAGGATGGGCCTGAGTTCTGTCACTAAGATAATCAGGATGGGCCTGAGTTCTATCACTAAGATAATCAGGATGGGCCTGAGTTCTGTCACTAAGATAATCAGGATGGGCCTGAGTTCTTTCACTAAGATAATCAGGATGGTCCTTGGTTCTGTCACTAAGATAATCAGGATGGGCCTGAGTTCTGTCACTAAGATAATCAGGATGGGCCTGAGTTCTGTCACTAAGATAATCAGGATGGGCCTGAGTTCTGTCACTAAGATAATCAGGATGGGCCTGAGTTCTGTCACTAAGATAATCAGGATGGGCCTGAGTTCTTTCACTAAGATAATCAGGATGGGCCTGAGTTCTGTCACTAAGATAATCAGGATGGGCCTGAGTTCTGTCACTAAGATAATCAGGATGGGCCTGAGTTCTGTCTCTAACATAATCAGGATGGGCCTGCGTTCTGTCACTAAGATAATCAGGATGGGCCTGAGTTCTGTCACTAAGATAATCAGGATGGGCCTGAGTTCTGTCACTAAGATAATCAGGATGGGCCTGAGTTCTGTCAACTAAGATGATAACGATGGCCTGAGATCTGTCACTAAGTTAATCAGGATGGGCCTGAGTTCTGTCACTAAGATAATCAGGATGCGCCTGAGTTCTGTCACTAAGATAATCAGGATGGGCCTGAGTTCTGTCAATAAGATAATCAGGATGGGCCTGAGTTCTTTCACTAAGATAATCTGGATGGTCCTTGGTTCTGTCACTAAGATAATCAGGATGGGCCTGAGTTCTGTCACTAAGATAATCAGGATGGTCTGAGTTCTGTCACTAAGATAATAACGATGGCCTGAGTTCTGTCACTAAGATAATCAGGATGGCCAGAGTTCTGTCACTAAGATAATCAGGATGGGCCTGAGTTCTGTCACTAAGATAATAACGATGGCCTGAGTTCTGTCACTAAGATAATCAGGATGGCCAGAGTTCTGTCACTAAGATAATCAGGATGGTCCTGAGCTGAGTTCTGTCACTAAGATAATCAGGATGGGCCTGAGTTCTGTCACTAAGATGATAACGATGGCCTGAGATCTGTCACTAAGTTAATCAGGATAGGCCTGAGTTCTGTCACTAAGATAATCAGGATGGGCCTGAGTTCTGTCACTAAGATAATCAGGATGGGCCTGAGTTCTGTCACTAAGATAATCAGGATGGGCCTGAGTTCTGTCACTAAGATAATCAGGATGGGCCTGAGTTCTTTCACTAAGATAATCAGGATGGGCCTGAGTTCTGTCACTAAGATAATCAGGATGGGCCTGAGTTCTGTCACTAAGATAATCAGGATGGCCCTGAGTTCTGTCTCTAACATAATCAGGATGGGCCTGAGTTCTGTCACTAAGATAATCAGGATGGGCCTGAGTTCTGTCACTAAGATAATCAGGATGGGCCTGAGTTCTGTCACTAAGATAATCAGGATGGGCCTGAGTTCTGTCACTAAGATAATCAGGATGAGCCTGAGTTCTGTCACTAACATAATCAGGATGGGCCTGAGTTCTGTCACTAAGATAATCAGGATGGGCCTGAGTTCTGTCACTAAGATGATAACGATGGCCTGAAATCTGTCACTAAGTTAATCAGGATGGGCCTGAGTTCTGTCACTAAGATAATCAGGATGGTCTGAGTTCTGTCACTAAGATAATAACGATGGCCTGAGTTCTGTCACTAAGATAATCAGGATGGGCCTGAGTTCTGTCACTAAGATAATCAGGATGGGCCTGAGTTCTGTCACTAAGATGATAACGATGGCCTGAGATCTGTCACTAAGTTAATCAGGATGGGCCTGAGTTCTGTCACTAAGATAATCAGGATGGGCCTGAGTTCTGTCACTAAGATAATCAGGATGGGCCTGAGTTCTATCACCAAGATAATCAGGATGGGCCTGAGTTCTGTCACTAAGATAATCAGGATGGGCCTGAGTTCTTTCACTAAGATAATCAGGATGGTCCTTGGTTCTGTCACTAAGATAATCAGGATGGGCCTGAGTTCTGTCACTAAGATAATCAGGATGGGCCTGAGTTCTGTCACTAAGATAATCAGGATGGGCCTGAGTTCTGTCACTAAGATAATCAGGATGGGCCTGAGTTCTGTCACTAAGATAATCAGGATGGGCCTGAGTTCTTTCACTAAGATAATCAGGATGGGCCTGAGTTCTGTCACTAAGATAATCAGGATGGGCCTGAGTTCTGTCACTAAGATAATCAGGATGGGCCTGAGTTCTGTCTCTAACATAATCAGGATGGGCCTGAGTTCTGTCACTAAGATAATCAGGATGGGCCTGAGTTCTGTCACTAAGATAATCAGGATGGGCCTGAGTTCTGTCACTAAGATAATCAGGATGGGCCTGAGTTCTGTCACTAAGATAATCAGGATGGGCCTGAGTTCTGTCACTAAGATAATCAGGATGGGCTTGAGTTCTGTCACTAAGATAATAACGACGGCCTGAGTTCTGTCACTAAGGTAATAACGATGGGCCTGAGTTCTGTCACTAACATAATAACGACGGCCTGAGTTCTGTCACTAAGATAATCACGATGGCCTGAGTTCTGTCACTAAGATAATCAGGATGGCCAGAGTTCTGTCACTAAGATAATCAAGGATGGGCCTGAGTTCTGTCACTAAGATAATAACGATGGCCTGAGTTCTGTCACTAAGATAATCAGGATGGCCTGAGTTCTGTCACTAAGTTAATCAGGATGGGCCTGAGTTCTGTCACTAAGATAATCAGGATGGTCTGAGTTCTGTCACTAAGATAATAACGATGGCCTGAGGTCTCTCACTAAGATAATCAGGATGGGCCTGAGTTCTGTCACTAAGATAATCAGGATGGGCCTGAGTTCTGTCTCTAACATAATCAGGATGGGCCTGAGTTCTGTCACTAAGATAATCAGGATGGGCCTGAGTTCTGTCACTAAGATAATCAGGATGGGCCTGAGTTCTGTCACTAAGATAATCAGGATGGGCCTGAGTTCTGTCACTAAGATAATCAGGATGGGCCTGAGTTCTTTCACTAAGATAATCAGGATGGGCCTGAGTTATGTCACTAAGATAATCAGGATGGGCCTGAGTTCTGTCACTAAGATAATCAGGATGGGCCTGAGTTCTGTCTCTAACATAATCAGGATGGGCCCTGCGTTCTGTCACTAAGATAATCAGGATGGGCCTGAGTTCTGTCACTAAGATAATCAGGATGGGCCTGAGTTCTGTCACTAAGATAATCAGGATGGGCCTGAGTTCTGTCAACTAAGATGATAACGATGGCCTGAGATCTGTCACTAAGTTAATCAGGATGGGCCTGAGTTCTGTCACTAAGATAATCAGGATGGGCCTGAGTTCTGTCACTAAGATAATCAGGATGGGCCTGAGTTCTGTCACTAAGATAATCAGGATGGTCTGAGTTCTGTCACTAAGATAATAACGATGGCCTGAGTTCTGTCACTAAGATAATCAGGATGGCCAGAGTTCTGTCACTAAGATAATCAGGATGGGCCTGAGTTCTGTCACTAAGATAATAACGATGGCCTGAGTTCTGTCACTAAGATAATCAGGATGGCCAGAGTTCTGTCACTAAGATAATCAGGATGGTCCTGAGCTGAGTTCTGTCACTAAGATAATCAGGATGGGCCTGAGTTCTGTCACTAAGATGATAACGATGGCCTGAGATCTGTCACTAAGTTAATCAGGATAGGCCTGAGTTCTGTCACTAAGATAATCAGGATGGGCCTGAGTTCTGTCACTAAGATAATCAGGATGGGCCTGAGTTCTGTCACTAAGATAATCAGGATGGGCCTGAGTTCTGTCACTAAGATAATCAGGATGGGCCTGAGTTCTTTCACTAAGATAATCAGGATGGGCCTGAGTTCTGTCACTAAGATAATCCGGATGGGCCTGAGTTCTGTCACTAAGATAATCAGGATGGGCCTGAGTTCTGTCTCTAACATAATCAGGATGGGCCTGAGTTCTGTCACTAAGATAATCAGGATGGGCCTGAGTTCTGTCACTAAGATAATCAGGATGGGCCTGAGTTCTGTCACTAAGATAATCAGGATGGGCCTGAGTTCTGTCACTAAGATAATCAGGATGGGCCTGAGTTCTGTCACTAAGATAATCAGGATGGGCTTGAGTTCTGTCACTAAGATAATAACGACGGCCTGAGTTCTGTCACTAAGATAATATCGACGGCCTGAGTTCTGTCACTAAGATAATCACGATGGCCTGAGTTCTATCACTAAGATAATCAGGATGGGCCTGAGTTCTGTCACTAAGATAATAACGATGGCCTGAGTTCTGTCACTAAGATAATCAGGATGGCCAGAGTTCTGTCACTAAGATAATCAGGATGGGCCTGAGTTCTGTCACTAAGATAATCAGGATGGCCTGAGTTCTGTCACTAAGATAATCAGGATGGGCCTGAGTTCTGTCACTAAGATGGTAACGATGGCCTGAAATCTGTCACTAAGTTAATCAGGATGGGCCTGAGTTCTGTCACTAAGATAATCAGGATGGTCTGAGTTCTGTCACTAAGATAATAACGATGGCCTGAGTTCTGTCACTAAGATAATCAAGATGGGCCTGAGTTCTGTCACTAAGATAATCAGGATGGGCCTGAGTTCTGTCACTAAGATAATCAGGATGGGCCTGAGTTCTATCACTAAGATAATCAGGATGGGCCTGAGTTCTGTCACTAAGATAATCAGGATGGGCCTGAGTTCTTTCACTAAGATAATCAGGATGGTCCTTGGTTCTTTCACTAAGATAATCAGGATGGGCCTGAGTTCTGTCACTAAGATAATCAGGATGGGCCTGAGTTCTGTCACTAAGATAATCAGGATGGGCCTGAGTTCTGTCACTAAGATAATCAGGATGGGCCTGAGTTCTGTCACTAAGATAATCAGGATGGGCCTGAGTTCTTTCACTAAGATAATCAGGATGGGCCTGAGTTCTGTCACTAAGATAATCAGGATGGGCCTGAGTTCTGTCACTAAGATAATCAGGATGGTCTGAGTTCTGTCACTAAGATAATCAGGATGGGCCTGAGTTCTGTCACTAAGATGATAACGATGGCCTGAGATCTGTCACTAAGTTAATCAGGATGGGCCTGAGTTCTGTCACTAAGATAATAACGATGGCCTGAGATCTGTCACTAAGTTAATCAGGATAGGCCTGAGTTCTGTCACTAAGATAATCAGGATGGGCCTGAGTTCTGTCACTAAGATAATCAGGATGGGCCTGAGTTCTGTCACTAAGATAATCAGGATGGGCCTGAGTTCTGTCACTAAGATAATCAGGATGGGCCTGAGTTCTTTCACTAAGATAATCAGGATGGGCCTGAGTTCTGTCACTAAGATAATCAGGATGGGCCTGAGTTCTGTCACTAAGATAATCAGGATGGGCCTGAGTTCTGTCTCTAACATAAACAGGATGGGCCTGAGTTCTGTCACTAAGATAATCAGGATGGGCCTGAGTTCTGTCACTAAGATAATCAGGATGGGCCTGAGTTCTGTCACTAAGATAATCAGGATGGGCCTGAGTTCTGTCACTAAGATAATCAGGATGGGCCTGAGTTCTGTCACTAACATAATCAGGATGGGCCTGAGTTCTGTCACTAAGATAATCAGGATGGGCCTGAGTTCTGTCACTAAGATGATAACGATGGCCTGAAATCTGTCACTAAGTTAATCAGGATGGGCCTGAGTTCTGTCACTAAGATAATCAGGATGGTCTGAGTTCTTTCACTAAGATAATAACGATGGCCTGAGTTCTGTCACTAAGATAATCAGGATGGGCCTGAGTTCTGTCACTAAGATAATCAGGATGGGCCTGAGTTCTGTCACTAAGATGATAACGATGGCCTGAGATCTGTCACTAAGTTAATCAGGATGGGCCTGAGTTCTGTCACTAAGATAATCAGGATGGGCCTGAGTTCTGTCACTAAGATAATCAGGATGGGCCTGAGTTCTATCACCAAGATAATCAGGATGGGCCTGAGTTCTGTCACTAAGATAATCAGGATGGGCCTGAGTTCTTTCACTAAGATAATCAGGATGGTCCTTGGTTCTGTCACTAAGATAATCAGGATGGGCCTGAGTTCTGTCACTAAGATAATCAGGATGGGCCTGAGTTCTGTCACTAAGATAATCAGGATGGGCCTGAGTTCTGTCACTAAGATAATCAGGATGGGCCTGAGTTCTGTCACTAAGATAATCAGGATGGGCCTGAGTTCTTTCACTAAGATAATCAGGATGGGCCTGAGTTCTGTCACTAAGATAATCAGGATGGGCCTGAGTTCTGTCACTAAGATAATCAGGATGGGCCTGAGTTCTGTCTCTAACATAATCAGGATGGGCCTGAGTTCTGTCACTAAGATAATCAGGATGGGCCTGAGTTCTGTCACTAAGATAATCAGGATGGGCCTGAGTTCTGTCACTAAGATAATCAGGATGGGCCTGAGTTCTGTCACTAAGATAATCAGGATGGGCCTGAGTTCTGTCACTAAGATAATCAGGATGGGCTTGAGTTCTGTCACTAAGATAATAACGACGGCCTGAGTTCTGTCACTAAGGTAATAACGATGGGCCTGAGTTCTGTCACTAACATAATAACGACGGCCTGAGTTATGTCACTAAGATAATCACGATGGCCTGAGTTCTATCACTAAGATAATCAGGATGGGCCTGAGTTCTGTCACTAAGATAATAACGATGGCCTGAGTTCTGTCACTAAGATAATCAGGATGGCCAGAGTTCTGTCACTAAGATAATCAAGGATGGGCCTGAGTTCTGTCACTAAGATAATAACGATGGCCTGAGTTCTGTCACTAAGATAATCAGGATGGCCTGAGTTCTGTCACTAAGTTAATCAGGATGGGCCTGAGTTCTGTCACTAAGATAATCAGGATGGTCTGAGTTCTGTCACTAAGATAATAACGATGGCCTGAGGTCTCTCACTAAGATAATCAGGATGGGCCTGAGTTCTGTCACTAAGATAATCAGGATGGGCCTGAGTTCTGTCTCTAACATAATCAGGATGGGCCTGAGTTCTGTCACTAAGATAATCAGGATGGGCCTGAGTTCTGTCACTAAGATAATCAGGATGGGCCTGAGTTCTGTCACTAAGATAATCAGGATGGGCCTGAGTTCTGTCACTAAGATAATCAGGATGGGCCTGAGTTCTTTCACTAAGATAATCAGGATGGGCCTGAGTTATGTCACTAAGATAATCAGGATGGGCCTGAGTTCTGTCACTAAGATAATCAGGATGGGCCTGAGTTCTGTCTCTAACATAATCAGGATGGGCCTGCGTTCTGTCACTAAGATAATCAGGATGGGCCTGAGTTCTGTCACTAAGATAATCAGGATGGGCCTGAGTTCTGTCAACTAAGATGATAACGATGGCCTGAGATCTGCCACTAAGTTAATCAGGATGGGCCTGAGTTCTGTCACTAAGATAATCAGGATGGGCCTGAGTTCTGTCACTAAGATAATCAGGATGGGCCTGAGTTCTGTCACTAAGATAATCAGGATGGTCTGAGTTCTGTCACTAAGATAATAACGATGGCCTGAGTTCTGTCACTAAGATAATCAGGATGGCCAGAGTTCTGTCACTAAGATAATCAGGATGGGCCTGAGTTCTGTCACTAAGATAATAACGATGGCCTGAGTTCTGTCACTAAGATAATCAGGATGGCCAGAGTTCTGTCACTAAGATAATCAGGATGGTCCTGAGCTGAGTTCTGTCACTAAGATAATCAGGATGGGCCTGAGTTCTGTCACTAAGATGATAACGATGGCCTGAGATCTGTCACTAAGTTAATCAGGATAGGCCTGAGTTCTGTCACTAAGATAATCAGGATGGGCCTGAGTTCTGTCACTAAGATAATCAGGATGGGCCTGAGTTCTGTCACTAAGATAATCAGGATGGGCCTGAGTTCTGTCACTAAGATAATCAGGATGGGCCTGAGTTCTTTCACTAAGATAATCAGGATGGGCCTGAGTTCTGTCACTAAGATAATCCGGATGGGCCTGAGTTCTGTCACTAAGATAATCAGGATGGGCCTGAGTTCTGTCTCTAACATAATCAGGATGGGCCTGAGTTCTGTCACTAAGATAATCAGGATGGGCCTGAGTTCTGTCACTAAGATAATCAGGATGGGCCTGAGTTCTGTCACTAAGATAATCAGGATGGGCCTGAGTTCTGTCACTAAGATAATCAGGATGGGCCTGAGTTCTGTCACTAAGATAATCAGGATGGGCTTGAGTTCTGTCACTAAGATAATAACGACGGCCTGAGTTCTGTCACTAAGATAATATCGACGGCCTGAGTTCTGTCACTAAGATAATCACGATGGCCTGAGTTCTATCACTAAGATAATCAGGATGGGCCTGAGTTCTGTCACTAAGATAATAACGATGGCCTGAGTTCTGTCACTAAGATAATCAGGATGGCCAGAGTTCTGTCACTAAGATAATCAGGATGGGCCTGAGTTCTGTCACTAAGATAATCAGGATGGCCTGAGTTCTGTCACTAAGATAATCAGGATGGGCCTGAGTTCTGTCACTAAGATGGTAACGATGGCCTGAAATCTGTCACTAAGTTAATCAGGATGGGCCTGAGTTCTGTCACTAAGATAATCAGGATGGTCTGAGTTCTGTCACTAAGATAATAACGATGGCCTGAGTTCTGTCACTAAGATAATCAAGATGGGCCTGAGTTCTGTCACTAAGATAATCAGGATGGGCCTGAGTTCTGTCCCTAAGATAATCAGGATGGGCCTGAGTTCTATCACTAAGATAATCAGGATGGGCCTGAGTTCTGTCACTAAGATAATCAGGATGGGCCTGAGTTCTTTCACTAAGATAATCAGGATGGTCCTTGGTTCTTTCACTAAGATAATCAGGATGGGCCTGAGTTCTGTCACTAAGATAATCAGGATGGGCCTGAGTTCTGTCACTAAGATAATCAGGATGGGCCTGAGTTCTGTCACTAAGATAATCAGGATGGGCCTGAGTTCTGTCACTAAGATAATCAGGATGGGCCTGAGTTCTTTCACTAAGATAATCAGGATGGGCCTGAGTTCTGTCACTAAGATAATCAGGATGGGCCTGAGTTCTGTCACTAAGATAATCAGGATGGGCCTGAGTTCTGTCTCTAACATAATCAGGATGGGCCTGAGTTCTGTCACTAAGATAATCAGGATGGGCCTGAGTTCTGTCACTAAGATAATCAGGATGGGCCTGAGTTCTGTCACTAAGATAATCAGGATGGGCCTGAGTTCTGTCACTAAGATAATCAGGATGGGCCTGAGTTCTGTCACTAAGATAATCAGGATGGGCCTGAGTTCTGTCACTAAGATAATCAGGATGGGCATGAGTTCTGTCACTAAGATAATCAGGATGGTCTGAGTTCTGTCACTAAGATAATAACGATGGCCTGAGTTCTGTCACTAAGATAATCAGGATGGCCAGAGTACTGTCACTAAGATAATCAGGATGGGCCTGAGTTCTGTCACTAAGATAATCAGGATGGTCTGAGTTCTGTCACTAAGATAATCAGGATGGGCCTGAGTTCTGTCACTAAGATGATAACGATGGCCTGAGATCTGTCACTAAGTTAATCAGGATGGGCCTGAGTTCTGTCACTAAGATAATAACGATGGCCTGAGATCTGTCACTAAGTTAATCAGGATAGGCCTGAGTTCTGTCACTAAGATAATCAGGATGGGCCTGAGTTCTGTCACTAAGATAATCAGGATGGGCCTGAGTTCTGTCACTAAGATAATCAGGATGGGCCTGAGTTCTGTCACTAAGATAATCAGGATGGGCCTGAGTTCTTTCACTAAGATAATCAGGATGGGCATGAGTTCTGTCACTAAGATAATCAGGATGGGCCTGAGTTCTGTCACTAAGATAATCAGGATGGGCCTGAGTTCTGTCTCTAACATAAACAGGATGAGCCTGAGTTCTGTCACTAAGATAATCAGGATGGGCCTGAGTTCTGTCACTAAGATAATCAGGATGGGCCTGAGTTCTGTCACTAAGATAATCAGGATGGGCCTGAGTTCTGTCACTAAGATAATCAGGATGGGCCTGAGTTCTGTCACTAACATAATCAGGATGGGCCTGAGTTCTGTCACTAAGATAATCAGGATGGGCCTGAGTTCTGTCACTAAGATGATAACGATGGCCTGAAATCTGTCACTAAGTTAATCAGGATGGGCCTGAGTTCTGTCACTAAGATAATCAGGATGGTCTGAGTTCTGTCACTAAGATAATAACGATGGCCTGAGTTCTGTCACTAAGATAATCAGGATGGGCCTGAGTTCTGTCACTAAGATAATCAGGATGGGCCTGAGTTCTGTCACTAAGATGATAACGATGGCCTGAGATCTGTCACTAAGTTAATCAGGATGGGCCTGAGTTCTGTCACTAAGATAATCAGGATGGGCCTGAGTTCTGTCACTAAGATAATCAGGATGGGCCTGAGTTCTATCACCAAGATAATCAGGATGGGCCTGAGTTCTGTCACTAAGATAATCAGGATGGGCCTGAGTTCTTTCACTAAGATAATCAGGATGGTCCTTGGTTCTGTCACTAAGATAATCAGGATGGGCCTGAGTTCTGTCACTAAGATAATCAGGATGGGCCTGAGTTCTGTCACTAAGATAATCAGGATGGGCCTGAGTTCTGTCACTAAGATAATCAGGATGGGCCTGAGTTCTGTCACTAAGATAATCAGGATGGGCCTGAGTTCTTTCACTAAGATAATCAGGATGGGCCTGAGTTCTGTCACTAAGATAATCAGGATGGGCCTGAGTTCTGTCACTAAGATAATCAGGATGGGCCTGAGTTCTGTCTCTAACATAATCAGGATGGGCCTGAGTTCTGTCACTAAGATAATCAGGATGGGCCTGAGTTCTGTCACTAAGATAATCAGGATGGGCCTGAGTTCTGTCACTAAGATAATCAGGATGGGCCTGAGTTCTGTCACTAAGATAATCAGGATGGGCCTGAGTTCTGTCACTAAGATAATCAGGATGGGCTTGAGTTCTGTCACTAAGATAATAACGACGGCCTGAGTTCTGTCACTAAGGTAATAACGATGGGCCTGAGTTCTGTCACTAACATAATAACGACGGCCTGAGTTCTGTCACTAAGATAATCACGATGGCCTGAGTTCTATCACTAAGATAATCAGGATGGGCCTGAGTTCTGTCACTAAGATAATAACGATGGCCTGAGTTCTTTCACTAAGATAATCAGGATGGCCAGAGTTCTGTCACTAAGATAATCAAGGATGGGCCTGAGTTCTGTCACTAAGATAATAACGATGGCCTGAGTTCTGTCACTAAGATAATCAGGATGGCCTGAGTTCTGTCACTAAGTTAATCAGGATGGGCCTGAGTTCTGTCACTAAGATAATCAGGATGGTCTGAGTTCTGTCACTAAGATAATAACGATGGCCTGAGGTCTCTCACTAAGATAATCAGGATGGGCCTGAGTTCTGTCACTAAGATAATCAGGATGGGCCTGAGTTCTGTCACTAAGATGATAACGATGGCCTGAGATCTGTCACTAAGTTAATCAGGATGGGCCTGAGTTCTGTCACTAAGATAATAACGATGGCCTGAGATCTGTCACTAAGTTAATCAGGATAGGCCTGAGTTCTGTCACTAAGATAATCAGGATGGGCCTGAGTTCTGTCACTAAGATAATCAGGATGGGCCTGAGTTCTGTCACTAAGATAATCAGGATGGGCCTGAGTTCTGTCACTAAGATAATCAGGATGGGCCTGAGTTCTTTCACTAAGATAATCAGGATGGGCCTGAGTTCTGTCACTAAGATAATCAGGATGGGCCTGAGTTCTGTCACTAAGATAATCAGGATGGGCCTGAGTTCTGTCTCTAACATAAACAGGATGGGCCTGAGTTCTGTCACTAAGATAATCAGGATGGGCCTGAGTTCTGTCACTAAGATAATCAGGATGGGCCTGAGTTCTGTCACTAAGATAATCAGGATGGGCCTGAGTTCTGTCACTAAGATAATCAGGATGGGCCTGAGTTCTGTCACTAAGATAATCAGGATGGGCCTGAGTTCTTTCACTAAGATAATCAGGATGGGCCTGAGTTCTGTCACTAAGATAATCAGGATGGGCCTGAGTTCTGTCACTAAGATAATCAGGATGGGCCTGAGTTCTGTCTCTAACATAATCAGGATGGGCCTGAGTTCTGTCACTAAGATAATCAGGATGGGCCTGAGTTCTGTCACTAAGATAATCAGGATGGGCCTGAGTTCTGTCACTAAGATAATCAGGATGGGCCTGAGTTCTGTCACTAAGATAATCAGGATGGGCCTGAGTTCTGTCACTAAGATAATCAGGATGGGCCTGAGTTTTGTCACTAAGATAATAAGGATGGGCTTGAGTTCTGTCACTAAGATAATAACGACGGCCTGAGTTCTGTCACTAAGGTAATAACGATGGGCCTGAGTTCTGTCACTAACATAATAACGACGGCCTGAGTTCTGTCACTAAGATAATCACGATGGCCTGAGTTCTATCACTAAGATAATCAGGATGGGCCTGAGTTCTGTCTCTAAGATAATCAGGATGGGCCTGAGTTCTGTCTCTAAGATAATCAGGATGGGCCTGAGTTCTGTCACTAAGATAATCAGGATGGGCCTGACTTCTGTCACTAAGATGATAACGATGGCCTGAGATCTGTCACTAAGTTAATCAGGATGGCCTGAGTTCTGTCACTAAGATAATCAGGATGGCCTGAGTTCTGTCACTAAGTTAATCAGGATGGGCCTGAGTTCTGTCACTAAGATGATAACGATGGCCTGAGATCTGTCACTAAGTTAATCAGGATGGGCCTGAGTTCTGTCACTAAGATAATAACGATGGCCTGAGATCTGTCACTAAGTTAATCAGGATAGGCCTGAGTTCTGTCACTAAGATAATCAGGATGGGCCTGAGTTCTGTCACTAAGATAATCAGGATGGGCCTGAGTTCTGTCACTAAGATAATCAGGATGGGCCTGAGTTCTGTCACTAAGATAATCAGGATGGGCCTGAGTTCTTTCACTAAGATAATCAGGATGGGCCTGAGTTCTGTCACTAAGATAATCAGGATGGGCCTGAGTTCTGTCACTAAGATAATCAGGATGGGCCTGAGTTCTGTCTCTAACATAAACAGGATGGGCCTGAGTTCTGTCACTAAGATAATCAGGATGGGCCTGAGTTCTGTCACTAAGATAATCAGGATGGGCCTGAGTTCTGTCACTAAGATAATCAGGATGGGCCTGAGTTCTGTCACTAAGATAATCAGGATGGGCCTGAGTTCTGTCACTAAGATAATCAGGATGGGCCTGAGTTCTTTCACTAAGATAATCAGGATGGGCCTGAGTTCTGTCACTAAGATAATCAGGATGGGCCTGAGTTCTGTCACTAAGATAATCAGGATGGGCCTGAGTTCTGTCTCTAACATAATCAGGATGGGCCTGAGTTCTGTCACTAAGATAATCAGGATGGGCCTGAGTTCTGTCACTAAGATAATCAGGATGGGCCTGAGTTCTGTCACTAAGATAATCAGGATGGGCCTGAGTTCTGTCACTAAGATAATCAGGATGGGCCTGAGTTCTGTCACTAAGATAATCAGGATGGGCCTGAGTTTTGTCACTAAGATAATAAGGATGGGCTTGAGTTCTGTCACTAAGATAATAACGACGGCCTGAGTTCTGTCACTAAGGTAATAACGATGGGCCTGAGTTCTGTCACTAACATAATAACGACGGCCTGAGTTCTGTCACTAAGATAATCACGATGGCCTGAGTTCTATCACTAAGATAATCAGGATGGGCCTGAGTTCTGTCTCTAAGATAATCAGGATGGGCCTGAGTTCTGTCACTAAGATAATCAGGATGGGCCTGACTTCTGTCACTAAGATGATAACGATGGCCTGAGATCTGTCACTAAGTTAATCAGGATGGGCCTGAGTTCTGTCACTAAGATAATCAGGATGGGCCTGAGTTCTGTCACTAAGATAATCAGGATGGGCCTGAGTTCTGTCAATAAGATAATCAGGATGGGCCTGAGTTCTGTCACTAAGATAATAACGATGGCCTGAGTTCTGTCACTAAGATAATCAGGATGGCCAGAGTTCTGTCACTAAGATAATCAAGGATGGGCCTGAGTTCTGTCACTAAGATAATAACGATGGCCTGAGTTCTGTCACTAAGATAATCAGGATGGGCCTGAGTTCTGTCACTAAGATAATCAGGATGGGCCTGAGTTCTTTCACTAAGATAATCAGTATGGGCCTGAGTTCTGTCACTAAGATAATCAGGATGGGCCTGAGTTCTATCATTAAGATAATCAGTATGGGCCTGAGTTCTGTCACTAAGATAATCAGGATGGGCCTGAGTTCTTTCACTAAGATAATCAGGATGGTCCTTGGTTCTGTCACTAAGATAATCAGGATGGGCCTGAGTTCTGTCACTAAGATAATCAGGATGGGCCTGAGTTCTGTCACTAAGATAATCAGGATGGGCCTGAGTTCTGTCACTAAGATAATCAGGATGGGCCTGAGTTCTGTCACTAAGATAATCAGGATGGGCCTGAGTTCTTTCACTAAGATAATCAGGATGGGCCTGAGTTCTGTCACTAAGATAATCCGGATGGGCCTGAGTTCTGTCACTAAGATAATCAGGATGGGCCTGAGTTCTGTCTCTAACATAATCAGGATGGGCCTGAGTTCTGTCACTAAGATAATCAGGATGGGCCTGAGTTCTGTCACTAAGATAATCAGGATGGGCCTGAGTTCTGTCACTAAGATAATCAGGATGGGCCTGAGTTCTGTCACTAAGATAATCAGGATGGGCCTGAGTTCTGTCACTAAGATAATCAGGATGGGCTTGAGTTCTGTCACTAAGATAATAACGACGGCCTGAGTTCTGTCACTAAGATAATATCGACGGCCTGAGTTCTGTCACTAAGATAATCACGATGGCCTGAGTTCTATCACTAAGATAATCAGGATGGGCCTGAGTTCTGTCACTAAGATAATAACGATGGCCTGAGTTCTGTCACTAAGATAATCAGGATGGCCAGAGTTCTGTCACTAAGATAATCAGGATGGGCCTGAGTTCTGTCACTAAGATAATCAGGATGGCCTGAGTTCTGTCACTAAGATAATCAGGATGGGCCTGAGTT
This sequence comes from Salmo salar, assembly GCF_905237065.1. Classification (NCBI taxonomy): domain Eukaryota; kingdom Metazoa; phylum Chordata; class Actinopteri; order Salmoniformes; family Salmonidae; genus Salmo; species Salmo salar. The sequence goes on from NC_059443.1 coordinate 94,139,139, forward strand.
CTGTCACTAAGATGGTAACGATGGCCTGAAATCTGTCACTAAGTTAATCAGGATGGGCCTGAGTTCTGTCACTAAGATAATCAGGATGGTCTGAGTTCTGTCACTAAGATAATAACGATGGCCTGAGTTCTGTCACTAAGATAATCAAGATGGGCCTGAGTTCTGTCACTAAGATAATCAGGATGGGCCTGAGTTCTGTCCCTAAGATAATCAGGATGGGCCTGAGTTCTATCACTAAGATAATCAGGATGGGCCTGAGTTCTGTCACTAAGATAATCAGGATGGGCCTGAGTTCTTTCACTAAGATAATCAGGATGGTCCTTGGTTCTTTCACTAAGATAATCAGGATGGGCCTGAGTTCTGTCACTAAGATAATCAGGATGGGCCTGAGTTCTGTCACTAAGATAATCAGGATGGGCCTGAGTTCTGTCACTAAGATAATCAGGATGGGCCTGAGTTCTGTCACTAAGATAATCAGGATGGGCCTGAGTTCTTTCACTAAGATAATCAGGATGGGCCTGAGTTCTGTCACTAAGATAATCAGGATGGGCCTGAGTTCTGTCACTAAGATAATCAGGATGGGCCTGAGTTCTGTCTCTAACATAATCAGGATGGGCCTGAGTTCTGTCACTAAGATAATCAGGATGGGCCTGAGTTCTGTCACTAAGATAATCAGGATGGGCCTGAGTTCTGTCACTAAGATAATCAGGATGGGCCTGAGTTCTGTCACTAAGATAATCAGGATGGGCCTGAGTTCTGTCACTAAGATAATCAGGATGGGCCTGAGTTCTGTCACTAAGATAATCAGGATGGGCATGAGTTCTGTCACTAAGATAATCAGGATGGTCTGAGTTCTGTCACTAAGATAATAACGATGGCCTGAGTTCTGTCACTAAGATAATCAGGATGGCCAGAGTACTGTCACTAAGATAATCAGGATGGGCCTGAGTTCTGTCACTAAGATAATCAGGATGGTCTGAGTTCTGTCACTAAGATAATCAGGATGGGCCTGAGTTCTGTCACTAAGATGATAACGATGGCCTGAGATCTGTCACTAAGTTAATCAGGATGGGCCTGAGTTCTGTCACTAAGATAATAACGATGGCCTGAGATCTGTCACTAAGTTAATCAGGATAGGCCTGAGTTCTGTCACTAAGATAATCAGGATGGGCCTGAGTTCTGTCACTAAGATAATCAGGATGGGCCTGAGTTCTGTCACTAAGATAATCAGGATGGGCCTGAGTTCTGTCACTAAGATAATCAGGATGGGCCTGAGTTCTTTCACTAAGATAATCAGGATGGGCATGAGTTCTGTCACTAAGATAATCAGGATGGGCCTGAGTTCTGTCACTAAGATAATCAGGATGGGCCTGAGTTCTGTCTCTAACATAAACAGGATGGGCCTGAGTTCTGTCACTAAGATAATCAGGATGGGCCTGAGTTCTGTCACTAAGATAATCAGGATGGGCCTGAGTTCTGTCACTAAGATAATCAGGATGGGCCTGAGTTCTGTCACTAAGATAATCAGGATGGGCCTGAGTTCTGTCACTAACATAATCAGGATGGGCCTGAGTTCTGTCACTAAGATAATCAGGATGGGCCTGAGTTCTGTCACTAAGATGATAACGATGGCCTGAAATCTGTCACTAAGTTAATCAGGATGGGCCTGAGTTCTGTCACTAAGATAATCAGGATGGTCTGAGTTCTGTCACTAAGATAATAACGATGGCCTGAGTTCTGTCACTAAGATAATCAGGATGGGCCTGAGTTCTGTCACTAAGATAATCAGGATGGGCCTGAGTTCTGTCACTAAGATGATAACGATGGCCTGAGATCTGTCACTAAGTTAATCAGGATGGGCCTGAGTTCTGTCACTAAGATAATCAGGATGGGCCTGAGTTCTGTCACTAAGATAATCAGGATGGGCCTGAGTTCTATCACCAAGATAATCAGGATGGGCCTGAGTTCTGTCACTAAGATAATCAGGATGGGCCTGAGTTCTTTCACTAAGATAATCAGGATGGTCCTTGGTTCTGTCACTAAGATAATCAGGATGGGCCTGAGTTCTGTCACTAAGATAATCAGGATGGGCCTGAGTTCTGTCACTAAGATAATCAGGATGGGCCTGAGTTCTGTCACTAAGATAATCAGGATGGGCCTGAGTTCTGTCACTAAGATAATCAGGATGGGCCTGAGTTCTTTCACTAAGATAATCAGGATGGGCCTGAGTTCTGTCACTAAGATAATCAGGATGGGCCTGAGTTCTGTCACTAAGATAATCAGGATGGGCCTGAGTTCTGTCTCTAACATAATCAGGATGGGCCTGAGTTCTGTCACTAAGATAATCAGGATGGGCCTGAGTTCTGTCACTAAGATAATCAGGATGGGCCTGAGTTCTGTCACTAAGATAATCAGGATGGGCCTGAGTTCTGTCACTAAGATAATCAGGATGGGCCTGAGTTCTGTCACTAAGATAATCAGGATGGGCTTGAGTTCTGTCACTAAGATAATAACGACGGCCTGAGTTCTGTCACTAAGGTAATAACGATGGGCCTGAGTTCTGTCACTAACATAATAACGACGGCCTGAGTTCTGTCACTAAGATAATCACGATGGCCTGAGTTCTATCACTAAGATAATCAGGATGGGCCTGAGTTCTGTCACTAAGATAATAACGATGGCCTGAGTTCTTTCACTAAGATAATCAGGATGGCCAGAGTTCTGTCACTAAGATAATCAAGGATGGGCCTGAGTTCTGTCACTAAGATAATAACGATGGCCTGAGTTCTGTCACTAAGATAATCAGGATGGCCTGAGTTCTGTCACTAAGTTAATCAGGATGGGCCTGAGTTCTGTCACTAAGATAATCAGGATGGTCTGAGTTCTGTCACTAAGATAATAACGATGGCCTGAGGTCTCTCACTAAGATAATCAGGATGGGCCTGAGTTCTGTCACTAAGATAATCAGGATGGGCCTGAGTTCTGTCACTAAGATGATAACGATGGCCTGAGATCTGTCACTAAGTTAATCAGGATGGGCCTGAGTTCTGTCACTAAGATAATAACGATGGCCTGAGATCTGTCACTAAGTTAATCAGGATAGGCCTGAGTTCTGTCACTAAGATAATCAGGATGGGCCTGAGTTCTGTCACTAAGATAATCAGGATGGGCCTGAGTTCTGTCACTAAGATAATCAGGATGGGCCTGAGTTCTGTCACTAAGATAATCAGGATGGGCCTGAGTTCTTTCACTAAGATAATCAGGATGGGCCTGAGTTCTGTCACTAAGATAATCAGGATGGGCCTGAGTTCTGTCACTAAGATAATCAGGATGGGCCTGAGTTCTGTCTCTAACATAAACAGGATGGGCCTGAGTTCTGTCACTAAGATAATCAGGATGGGCCTGAGTTCTGTCACTAAGATAATCAGGATGGGCCTGAGTTCTGTCACTAAGATAATCAGGATGGGCCTGAGTTCTGTCACTAAGATAATCAGGATGGGCCTGAGTTCTGTCACTAAGATAATCAGGATGGGCCTGAGTTCTTTCACTAAGATAATCAGGATGGGCCTGAGTTCTGTCACTAAGATAATCAGGATGGGCCTGAGTTCTGTCACTAAGATAATCAGGATGGGCCTGAGTTCTGTCTCTAACATAATCAGGATGGGCCTGAGTTCTGTCACTAAGATAATCAGGATGGGCCTGAGTTCTGTCACTAAGATAATCAGGATGGGCCTGAGTTCTGTCACTAAGATAATCAGGATGGGCCTGAGTTCTGTCACTAAGATAATCAGGATGGGCCTGAGTTCTGTCACTAAGATAATCAGGATGGGCCTGAGTTTTGTCACTAAGATAATAAGGATGGGCTTGAGTTCTGTCACTAAGATAATAACGACGGCCTGAGTTCTGTCACTAAGGTAATAACGATGGGCCTGAGTTCTGTCACTAACATAATAACGACGGCCTGAGTTCTGTCACTAAGATAATCACGATGGCCTGAGTTCTATCACTAAGATAATCAGGATGGGCCTGAGTTCTGTCTCTAAGATAATCAGGATGGGCCTGAGTTCTGTCACTAAGATAATCAGGATGGGCCTGACTTCTGTCACTAAGATGATAACGATGGCCTGAGATCTGTCACTAAGTTAATCAGGATGGCCTGAGTTCTGTCACTAAGATAATCAGGATGGCCTGAGTTCTGTCACTAAGTTAATCAGGATGGGCCTGAGTTCTGTCACTAAGATGATAACGATGGCCTGAGATCTGTCACTAAGTTAATCAGGATGGGCCTGAGTTCTGTCACTAAGATAATAACGATGGCCTGAGATCTGTCACTAAGTTAATCAGGATAGGCCTGAGTTCTGTCACTAAGATAATCAGGATGGGCCTGAGTTCTGTCACTAAGATAATCAGGATGGGCCTGAGTTCTGTCACTAAGATAATCAGGATGGGCCTGAGTTCTTTCACTAAGATAATCAGGATGGGCCTGAGTTCTGTCACTAAGATAATCAGGATGGGCCTGAGTTCTGTCACTAAGATAATCAGGATGGGCCTGAGTTCTGTCTCTAACATAAACAGGATGGGCCTGAGTTCTGTCACTAAGATAATCAGGATGGGCCTGAGTTCTGTCACTAAGATAATCAGGATGGGCCTGAGTTCTGTCACTAAGATAATCAGGATGGGCCTGAGTTCTGTCACTAAGATAATCAGGATGGGCCTGAGTTCTGTCACTAAGATAATCAGGATGGGCCTGAGTTCTTTCACTAAGATAATCAGGATGGGCCTGAGTTCTGTCACTAAGATAATCAGGATGGGCCTGAGTTCTGTCACTAAGATAATCAGGATGGGCCTGAGTTCTGTCTCTAACATAATCAGGATGGGCCTGAGTTCTGTCACTAAGATAATCAGGATGGGCCTGAGTTCTGTCACTAAGATAATCAGGATGGGCCTGAGTTCTGTCACTAAGATAATCAGGATGGGCCTGAGTTCTGTCACTAAGATAATCAGGATGGGCCTGAGTTCTGTCACTAAGATAATCAGGATGGGCCTGAGTTTTGTCACTAAGATAATAAGGATGGGCTTGAGTTCTGTCACTAAGATAATAACGACGGCCTGAGTTCTGTCACTAAGGTAATAACGATGGGCCTGAGTTCTGTCACTAACATAATAACGACGGCCTGAGTTCTGTCACTAAGATAATCACGATGGCCTGAGTTCTATCACTAAGATAATCAGGATGGGCCTGAGTTCTGTCTCTAAGATAATCAGGATGGGCCTGAGTTCTGTCACTAAGATAATCAGGATGGGCCTGACTTCTGTCACTAAGATGATAACGATGGCCTGAGATCTGTCACTAAGTTAATCAGGATGGGCCTGAGTTCTGTCACTAAGATAATCAGGATGGGCCTGAGTTCTGTCACTAAGATAATCAGGATGGGCCTGAGTTCTGTCAATAAGATAATCAGGATGGGCCTGAGTTCTGTCACTAAGATAATAACGATGGCCTGAGTTCTGTCACTAAGATAATCAGGATGGCCAGAGTTCTGTCACTAAGATAATCAAGGATGGGCCTGAGTTCTGTCACTAAGATAATAACGATGGCCTGAGTTCTGTCACTAAGATAATCAGGATGGGCCTGAGTTCTGTCACTAAGATAATCAGGATGGGCCTGAGTTCTTTCACTAAGATAATCAGTATGGGCCTGAGTTCTGTCACTAAGATAATCAGGATGGGCCTGAGTTCTATCATTAAGATAATCAGTATGGGCCTGAGTTCTGTCACTAAGATAATCAGGATGGGCCTGAGTTCTTTCACTAAGATAATCAGGATGGTCCTTGGTTCTGTCACTAAGATAATCAGGATGGGCCTGAGTTCTGTCACTAAGATAATCAGGATGGGCCTGAGTTCTGTCACTAAGATAATCAGGATGGGCCTGAGTTCTGTCACTAAGATAATCAGGATGGGCCTGAGTTCTGTCACTAAGATAATCAGGATGGGCCTGAGTTCTGTCACTAAGATAATCAGGATGGGCCTGAGTTCTGTCACTAAGATAATCAGGATGGGCCTGAGTTCTGTCACTAAGATAATCAGGATGGGCCTGAGTTCCGTCACTAAGATAATCAGGATGGGCCTGAGTTCTGTCACTAAGATAATCAGGATGGGCCTGAGTTCTGTCACTAAGATAATCAGGATGGGCCTGAGTTCTGTCACTAAGATAATCAGGATGGGCCTGAGTTCTGTCACTAAGATAATCAGGATGGGCCTGAGTTCTGTCACTAAGATAACCTCTCTGGGAAATGTGGGACGCTAGCGTGACACACTATTCAACAGCCAGTGAAATAGCAGGGCGGCAAATTCAAAACAACAAAAATCTCATAATTCAAATTTCTCAAACATACAACTATTATATCCCATTTTAAAGATAAGATTCTTGTTAATACAACCACATTGTCCGATTTCAAAAAGGCTTCATGGCGAAAGCATAGCATTAGATTATGTTAGGACAGCGCCCGAGACAAGAAAAACCACACAGCCTTTTTCCTAGCAGGGAGAGGCGTTACAAAAACCAGAAATACAGCTAAAATTAAGCACTAACCTTTGATGATCTTCATCAGATGGCACTCATAGGACTTCATGTTACACAATACATGTATGTTTTGCTCGATAAAGTTCATATTTATATCCAAAAACCCAATTTATACATTGGCGTGTAATGTTCAGAAATGTTTTGCCTCCCAAAACTTCCGGTGAATGAGCACATCAATTGACAAAAATACTCATCATAAACGTTGATAAAATATTAAACTGTTATTGAAAGAATTATAGATACACTTCTCCTTAATGCAACCACTGTGTCAGATTTAAAAACAATTTTTTACAGCAAAAGCACACTTTGCAATAATCTGAGTACAGCGTTCAGACAACAACAACAAACAATACAGATACCCGCCATTTTGGAGTCAACAATAGTCAGAAATAGCATTATAAATATTCACTTACCTTTGATGATCTTCATCAGAATTTTCTCCCAGGAATCCCAGGTCCACAATAAATGTTTGTTTTGTTCGATAAAGTCCATCACTTACGTCCAAATACCTCCTTTTTGTTCGCGCGTTTAGTCCACTACTCTAAATGCAGGAAGCGGGCGCAAAATGTCACGACAATTATTTTTTTTTTTTTAAGTTCTATTTACGTTCGTGGAAACATTTCAAACGATGTATTGCATCAATCTTTAGGATGTTTTTATCATAAATATTCAGTAATATTCCAACCGGACAATCCAATGTCTTCAGAAAAGAAAAGGAACACAGCTAACTCTCATGAGAACGCGCACCACTGAAAGATCTTTGGGTTTGTGGGTCAAACCTGATCAGGACTAATTTATTAAAATGGCAGCATTTTCACACTGAAAGATCTTGGTTTTGTGGGTAAAACCTGATCAGGACTAATTCAAAATGAAAGATCTTGGGGTTTGTGGGTCAAACCTGAGCAGGACTAATTCAAAATGAAAGATCTTGGGGTTTGTGGGTCAAACCTGAGCAGGACTAATTCAAAATGGCAGCATTTTTCACACTGAAAGATCTTGGGGTTTGTGGGTAAAACCTGAGCGGGACAAATTCAAAATGAAAGATCTTGGGGTTTGTGGGTCAAACCTGAGCAGGACTAATTTATTAAAATGGCAGCATTTTCACACTGAAAGATCTTGGTTTTGTGGGTAAAACCTGAGTGGGACTTGATGGCATGGCAAGCACAGTGCCATCCGTTTCATGTACATGGCCACTCACACTAGTTTTTCAGGCCCAAACCGTTGATAATCCTCAGTGTTCCAGTGCCAGTTTTTTCCTCTCCCTTGCAGTGTTGAATCACGCCATCCTCTCTCTCTCTCTCTCTCTCTCTCTCTCTCTCTCTCTCTCTGTGTGTCTCTCCCTTCCTCCCTCCCTCTCTCTCTCGCTCTCTCCCTCTCCCTCTCTCTCTCCCCCCTCTCTCTCTCCCCCTCTCTCTCTCCCCCCCTCTCTCTCTCTCTCTCTCTCTCTCTCTCTGTCTCTCTCTCTCTTTCTCTCTGTGTCTGTCCCTCCCTCCCTCCCTCCCTCCCTCCCTCCCTCCCTCCCTCCCTCCCTCCCTCCCTCCCTCCCTCCCTCCCTCCCTCCCTCCCTCCCTCCCTCTACAGACAGCCAGCCGTATCCTCTCCTCTCCAGTGTTAAATCACGCCATTCTGTTTGTCAATAAGACTGATGAAGGGTTTCAGACCGTCTACTCTGCCTTCCAGGCTGCTGCTGCCCCCTACAGGGGAAAGGTAGGTACTACAACACTACTACTATAATACACACTGCTGCTGCTGCCCCCTACAGGGGAAAGGTAGGTACTACAACACTACTACTATAATACACACTGCTGCTGCTGCCCCCTACAGGGGAAAGGTAGGTACTACAACACTACTACTATAATACACATCTGCTGCTGCCCCTACAGGGGAAAGGTAGGTACTACAACACCACTACTATAATACACACTGCTGCTGCTGCCCCCTACAGGGGAAAGGTAGGTACTACAACACTACTACTATAATACACACTGCTGCTGCTGCCCCCTACAGGGGAAAGGTAGGTACTACAACACCACTACTATAATACACACTGCTGCTGCCCCCTACAGGGGAAAGGTAGGTACTACAACACAACTACTATAATAGTTCCTCCACCTCCTCCCTCCCTCTCCCTCCCTCCTCCCTCCCATCTCCATCCCTCCACCTCCTCCCTCCCTCCCTCCCTCCCCTCTCTGTCCCTCCACCTCCTCCCTCCCCTCCCCTCTCCCTCCCTCCTCCCTCTCCTCTCCATCCCTCCACCTCCTCCCTCCCTCCCTCCCCTGTCCCTCCACCTCCTCCCTCCCCTCTCCCTCCCTCCTCCCTCCCCTCTCTGTCCCTCCACCCCCTCCCTCCCTCCCCTCTCCGTCCCTCCACCCCTCCAGGTAGTATTTGTGATGGTAGACGTGGACGAGCCGAGGAACGGTAGAATGTTGGAGTATTTCCGTGTCCGGGAGAGTGAGGCTCCGATGGTGCGATTGGTTAATCTGACGAGTCACGTGACCTATCACCTGCCGTCCGACACACTGGACACGCCCACCGTTATAGCGTTCTGTCAGAGCTACCTGGACGGCACCGCTCAGGTACACACCATCACACACACCATCACACACACACACACACACACACACACACACACACACACACACACACACACACACACACCATCACACACACACCATCACACACCATCACACACACACCATCACACACACACCATCACACACACACACACCATCACACACACACACACCATCACACACCATCACACACCATCACACCATCACACACCATCACACACACCATCACACACACCATCACACACCATCACACACCATCACACACAAACACACACAAACACACCATCACACACACACACACACCATCACACATACACACACACCATCACACACCATCACACACACCATCACACACCATCACACACACACACACACACCATCACACACACACACACACACACACACACACACACACACACACACACACACACACACACACACACACACACACACACACCATCACACACAGCCACACACACACACACACACACACACACACACACACACACACACACACACACACACACACACACACACACACACACACACACACACACACACACACACACACACACACACACACACACACACACACACCATCACACACACCATCACACACACACACACACACACACACACACACACACACACACACACACACACACACACACACACACACACACACACACACACACCATCACACACAAACACTCACCTTTAAACACACACACCATCCCTTAAAAAAAATAAAAATAATTTCACCTTTATTTAACCAGGTAGGCTAGTTGAGAACAAGTTCTCATTTACAACTGCGACCTGGCCAAGATAAAGCAAAGCAGTTCGACACAAACAACAAACACAGAGTTACACATGGAATAAACAAACATGGAGTAAACAAACATGGAGTAAACAAACATACAGTCCAATAATCCCCCCTGTGTGTGTGTGTGTGTGTGTGTGTGTGTGTGTGTGTGTGTGTGTGTGTGTGTGTGTGTGTGTGTGTGTGTGTGTGTGTGTGTGTGTGTGTGTGTGTGTGTAACAGCCTAAGATGCAGAGCGAAGTTCTTCCTGCTGACTGGGATCAGAAGCCAGTTATACAGCTGGTAGGAGACAACCTGGAGAGACTGGCCTTCAACCCTGACAAGACTGCCTTCATACTGTTCTGTAGGTACACACACACACTACACACTACACACTACACACTACACACACACACACACACACACACACACACACACACACACACACACACGACGTGGCCCTTTCTGGGTATAGATCGTGGCTTCCCCCCCCTCTCTCTCTCTCTCTCCTACACCCAGGTTCTGTTATCTCAGGTCATAAATTCCCCGGCGGAGACTCTCTCTCCCTGGTCATACAGAGAGATACAGACCACAGAGTGAACAAAGGATTTCACATGGTTTGAGTTTACACACAGGTTTGAGTTTAGACTAAGCAAACCCACAGCGTGAGCTGTGATTGCGAATAGTTATTGAATTCCTAACCATTTTATTTTTTATTTTATTTCACCTTTCTTTAACCAGGAAGGCTAGTTGAGAACAAGTTCTCATTTACAACTGAGACCTGGCCAATATAAAGCAAAGCAGTTTGACACAAACAACAAACACAGAGTTACACATGGAGTTAAACAAACATACAGTCAATAATACAGTAGAAAAATAAGTCTGTATACAATGTGAGCAAATGAGGTGAGATAAGGGAGGTAAAGGCAAAAAAAGGCCATGGTGGCAAAGTAAATACAATATAGCAAGTAAAACACTGGAATGGTAGATATGCTGTGGATGAAAGTGCAAAGTAGAAATAATGGGGTGCAAAGGAGCTAAAGAAATAAATACAGTAGGGGAAGTAGTAGTTGGGCTAAATTATAGATGGGCTATGTACAGGTGCAGTAATCTGTGAGCTGCTCTGACAGCTGGTGCTTAAAGCTAGTGAGGGAGATAAGTGTTTCCAGTTTCAGAGATTTTTGTACATACCACGTGGAGCATTGGCTACACGGCTGGAAATTTGTTAAACTCTGAGACTATCGATCCCTCTACAGAATAAGAGCAAATCTTAGACGTATAATTACTAGTCTGCAGCTAGAAATTATGTCGACCTGGGACGAGAATACAGACAACCGCCGAAACATCTATTCTATGAGAACATGTCTGAATGGTACTCGGAAGTATCCATTCTAACCGCGAAAGACTTTGATCTTCAGGGAAACAGAAAGAGAGAGAGAGAGAGAGAGAGAGAGAGAGAGAGAGAGAGAGAGAGAGAGAGAGAGAGAGAGACAGAGAGAGAGAGAGAGAGAGAGAGAGAGAGAGAGAGAGAGAGAGAGAGAGAGAGAGAGAGAGAGAGAGAGAGAGAGACTCGGATGAACTCTCCAGCAGACAGACTGACGATTCCAACAGAAAAGATCACAGCGAAACACATGGGCGTAAATAAATATATATTGATCGTAATTATTCCCGATTGAGTGAACGTTCATGTGCAAAGGATTAGCATTTCCATTAATATAAATTATTAGCTGTGTTTAATTATCCCTTCTGTCTTTTCCCGTTACTTTCTCAGTCCACAACCCCAACTTCCCTTTGTCCACCGAGCCGTCATATCGGCTTAGTCCACTAGGGAACCTCCCCTATCATTTGTTAGTACACAATATCTACTGTTTGTTTGTTTGTTTATGTCACGGTTGTCGTACGATGAAGGAGCGGATCAAAGCGCAGCGTGTGAATCGTTACACATTTTCTTTATTAAACTGTGAAACTATGCAATACATACAAAAAATAAACTGAAAAAAAAAAAAAAAAAAAAAACGTGATGAAGAGTTACAAATATGCACTTCACTCAAAATCAATCTCTCACAAGCCCAGGTGGGGAAAAACACCTACTTAAGTATGATCTCCAATTAGAGACAACGAGGACCAGCTGCCTCTAATTGGAGATCATCCCAAACAAAACCCAACATAGAAATACAAAAACTAGAACATAACAACATAGAAAATCTAAACTAGAAAACCCCCCTGTCACGCCCCGACCTACTCTACAATAGAAAATAACAGCTTTCTGTGGTCAGGACGTGACAATGCATTTCTGTGATTATTTAGTTAGTTAGTAAATAAATGATTAAGCCAATTAGTGTATGGATGACTCATAGTGAAGACTGGGTTTGTGCAGATAACCAACAATTTACGACGTTTGGAATGAGACTGACGTGAGGTAAAGAATAGTTAATGAATAAAAAGACTAATTGATGAGATATTAAAACATTTTACGAGTTAAATTCGGAGAATTATAAATGTGTGTCACCCCAGCTTAAATTTCTAAAATTATACATTTTAACTGTATTAAAATATCTGAAAATGTTCTGTGGTGCCCCGACTTCCTAGTTAATTACATTTACATGATTAGAATAATCACGTACAAAATCATTTGTTAAAATAACAGTCTTCACTTCTAATGATGCCAAAGACACAACAAAACACACCTTATATACAAACACACACACACACCATCATGCACACAAAAACATCATGACACACGCACACGCGTATGAATGTGGTGTTCCTGAGGGTTCTATTCTAGGAATAGATAGATAGAATGTGGTGTTCCTCTGGGTTCTACTCTAGGAATAGATAGAATGTGGTGTTCCTCAGGGTTCTATTCTGGGAATAGATAGAATGTGGTGTTCCTCAGGGTTCTATTCTAGGAATATATAGAATGTGGTGTTCCTCAGGGTTCTATTCTAGGAATAGATAGATAGAATGTGGTGTTCCTCTGGGTTCTATTCTAGGAATAGATAGATAGAATGTGGTGTTCCTCAGGGTTCTATTCTAGGAATAGATAGTTGGAATGTGGTGTTCCTCAGGGTTCTATTCTAGGAAGAGATAGATAGAATGTGGTGTTCCTCTGGGTTCTATTCTAGGAATAGATAGAATGTGGTGTTCCTCAGGGTTCTATTCTAGGAATAGATAGATAGAATGTGGTGTTCCTCTGGGTTCTATTCTAGGAATAGATAGATAGAATGTGGTGTTCCTCAGGGTTCTATTCTAGGAATAGATAGAATGTGGTGTTCCTCAGGGTTCTATTCTAGGAATAGATAGATAGAATGTGGTGTTCCTCTGGGTTCTATTCTAGGAATAGATAGATAGAATGTGGTGTTCCTCGGGGTTCTATTCTAGGAATAGATAGATAGAATGTGGTGTTCCTCAGGGTTCTATTCTAGGAATAGATAGATAGAATGTGGTGTTCCTCTGGGTTCTATTCTAGGAATAGATAGATAGAATGTGGTGTTCCTCAGGGTTCTATTCTAGGAATAGATATAATTTGGTGTTCCATTCTAGGAATAGATAGAATGTGGTGTTCCTCAGGGTTCAATTCTAGGAATAGATAGAATGTGGTGTTCCTAAGGGTTCTATTCTAGGAATAGATAGATAGAATGTGGTGTTCCTCAGGGTTCTATTCTAGGAATAGATAGATATAATTTGGTGTTCCTCAGGGTTATATTCTAGAAATAGATAGATAGAATGTGGTGTTCCTCAGGGTTCTATTCTAGGAATAGATAGAATGTGGTGTTCCTCAGGGTTATATTCTAGGAATAGATAGATAGAATGTGGTGTTCCTCAGGGTTCTATTCTAGGAATAGATAGATAGAATGTGGTGTTCCTCAGGGTTCTATTCTAGGAATAGATAGATAGAATGTGGTGTTCCTCTGGGTTCTACTCTAGGAATAGATAGAATGTTGTGTTCCTCAGGGTTCTATTCTGGGAATAGATAGAATGTGGTGTTCCTCAGGGTTCTATTCTAGGAATATATAGAATGTGGTGTTCCTCAGGGTTCTATTCTAGGAATAGATAGATAGAATGTGGTGTTCCTCTGGGTTCTATTCTAGGAATAGATAGATAGAATGTGGTGTTCCTCAGGGTTCTATTCTAGGAATAGATAGTTGGAATGTGGTGTTCCTCAGGGTTCTATTCTAGGAAGAGATAGATAGAACCTGGTGTTCCTCTGGGTTCTATTCTAGGAATAGATAGAATGTGGTGTTCCTCAGGGTTCTATTCTAGGAATAGATAGATAGAATGTGGTGTTCCTCTGGGTTCTATTCTAGGAATAGATAGATAGAATGTGGTGTTCCTCAGGGTTCTATTCTAGGAATAGATAGAATGTGGTGTTCCTCAGGGTTCTATTCTAGGAATAGATAGATAGAATGTGGTGTTCCTCTGGGTTCTATTCTAGGAATAGATAGATAGAATGTGGTGTTCCTCGGGGTTCTATTCTAGGAATAGATAGATAGAATGTGGTGTTCCTCAGGGTTCTATTCTAGGAATAGATAGATAGAATGTGGTGTTCCTCTGGGTTCTATTCTAGGAATAGATAGATAGAATGTGGTGTTCCTCAGGGTTCTATTCTAGGAATAGATAGATAGAATGCGGTGTTCCTCTGGGTTCTATTCTAGGAATAGATAGAATTTGGTGTTCCATTCTAGGAATAGATAGAATGTGGTGTTCCTCAGGGTTCAATTCTAGGAATAGATAGAATGTGGGTGTTCCTAAGGGTTCTATTCTAGGAATAGATAGATAGAATGTGGTGTTCCTCAGGGTTCTATTCTAGGAATAGATAGATATAATTTGGTGTTCCTCTGGGTTCTATTCTAGGAATAGATAGAATGTGGTGTTCCTCAGGGTTCTATTCTAGGAATAGATAGAATGTGGTGTTCCTCTGGGTTCTATTCTAGGAATAGATAGATAGAATGTGGTGTTCCTCAGGGTTCTATTCTAGGAATAGATAGAATGTGGTGTTCCTCAGGGTTCTATTCTAGGAATAGATAGATAGAATGTGGTGTTCCTCAGGGTTATATTCTAGGAATAGATAGTTGGAATGTGGTGTTCCTCAGGGTTCTATTCTAGGAAGAGATAGATAGAATGTGGTGTTCCTCTGGGTTCTATTCTAGGAATAGATAGAATGTGGTGTTCCTCAGGGTTCTATTCTAGGAATAGATAGATAGAATGTGGTGTTCCTCTGGGTTCTATTCTAGGAATAGATAGATAGAATGTGGTGTTCCTCAGGGTTCTATTCTAGGAATAGATAGAATGTGGTGTTCCTCAGGGTTCTATTCTAGGAATGGATAGATAGAATGTGGTGTTCCTCTGGGTTCTATTCTAGGAATAGATAGATAGAATGTGGTGTTCCTCGGGGTTCTATTCTAGGAATAGATAGATAGAATGTGGTGTTCCTCAGGGTTCTATTCTAGGAATAGATAGATAGAATGTGGTGTTCCTCTGGGTTCTATTCTAGGAATAGATAGATAGAACGTGGTGTTCCTCAGGGTTCTATTCTAGGAATAGATAGAATTTGGTGTTCCATTCTAGGAATAGATAGAATGTGGTGTTCCTCAGGGTTCAATTCTAGGAATAGATAGAATGTGGGTGTTCCTAAGGGTTCTATTCTAGGAATAGATAGATAGAATGTGGTGTTCCTCAGGGTTCTATTCTAGGAATAGATAGATATAATTTGGTGTTCCTCTGGGTTCTATTCTAGGAATAGATAGAATGTGGTGTTCCTCAGGGTTCTATTCTAGGAATAGATAGAATGTGGTGTTCCTCTGGGTTCTATTCTAGGAATAGATAGATAGAATGTGGTGTTCCTCAGGGTTCTATTCTAGGAATAGATAGAATGTGGTGTTCCTCAGGGTTCTATTCTAGGAATAGATAGATAGAATGTGGTGTTCCTCAGGGTTATATTCTAGGAATAGATAGATAGAATGTGGTGTTCCTCAGGGTTCTATTCTAGGAATAGATAGAATGTGGTGTTCCTCAGGGTTCTATTCTAGGAATGGATAGATAGAATGTGGTGTTCCTCTGGGTTCTATTCTAGGAATAGATAGATAGAATGTGGTGTTCCTCGGGGTTCTATTCTAGGAATAGATAGATAGAATGTGGTGTTCCTCAGGGTTCTATTCTAGGAATAGATAGATAGAATGTGGTGTTCCTCTGGGTTCTATTCTAGGAATAGATAGATAGAACGTGGTGTTCCTCAGGGTTCTATTCTAGGAATAGATAGAATTTGGTGTTCCATTCTAGGAATAGATAGAATGTGGTGTTCCTCAGGGTTCAATTCTAGGAATAGATAGAATGTGGGTGTTCCTAAGGGTTCTATTCTAGGAATAGATAGATAGAATGTGGTGTTCCTCAGGGTTCTATTCTAGGAATAGATAGATATAATTTGGTGTTCCTCTGGGTTCTATTCTAGGAATAGATAGAATGTGGTGTTCCTCAGGGTTCTATTCTAGGAATAGATAGAATGTGGTGTTCCTCTGGGTTCTATTCTAGGAATAGATAGATAGAATGTGGTGTTCCTCAGGGTTCTATTCTAGGAATAGATAGAATGTGGTGTTCCTCAGGGTTCTATTCTAGGAATAGATAGATAGAATGTGGTGTTCCTCAGGGTTATATTCTAGGAATAGATAGATAGAATGTGGTGTTCCTCAGGGTTCTATTCTAGGAATAGATAGAATGTGGTGTTCCTCAGGGTTCTATTCTAGGAATAGATAGATAGAATGTGGTGTTCCTCAGGGTTCTATTCTAGGAATAGATAGAACGTGATCTTCCTCAGGGTTCTATTCTAGGAATAGATAGAATGTGGTGTTCCTCAGGGTTCTATTCTAGGAATAGATAGATAGAATGTGGTGTTCCTCAGGGTTCTATTCTAGGAATAGATAGATAGAATGTGGTGTTCCTCAGGGTTCTATTCTAGGAATAGATAGAATGTGGTGTTCCTCAGGGTTCTATTCTAGGAATAGATAGATAGAATGTGGTGTTCCTCAGGGTTTTATTCTAGGAATAGATAGAATGTGGTGTTCCTCTGGGTTCTATTCTAGGAATAGATAGATAGAATGTGGTGTTCCTTAGGGTTCAATTCTAGGAATAGATAGATAGAATGTGGTGTTCCTCAGGGTTCTATTCTAGGAATATATAGAATGTGGTGTTCCTCAGGGTTCTACTCTAGGAATAGATAGATAGAATGTGGTGTTCCTCAGGGTTCTATTCTAGGAATAGATAGAATGTGGTGTTCCTCAGGGTTCTACTCTAGGAATAGATAGATAGAATGTGGTGTTCCTCAGGGTTCTATTCTAGGAATATATAGAATGTGGTGTTCCTCAGGGTTCTATTCTAGGAATAGATAGATAGAATGTGGTGTTCCTCTGGGTTCTATTCTAGGAATAGATAGATAGAATGTGGTGTTCCTCAGGGTTCTATTCTAGGAATAGATAGAATGTGGTGTTCCTCAGGGTTCTATTCTAGGAATAGATAGATAGAATGTGGTGTTCCTCTGGGTTCTATTCTAGGAATAGATAGATAGAATGTGGTGTTCCTCAGGGTTCTATTCTAGGAATAGATAGAATGTTGTGTTCCTCAGGGTTCTATTCTAGGAATAGATAGAATGTGGTGTTCCTCAGGGTTATATTCTAGGAATAGATAGATAGAATGTGGTGTTCCTCAGGGTTCTATTCTAGGAATAGATAGATAGAATGTGGTGTTCCTCAGGGTTCTATTCTAGGAATAGATAGATAGAATGTGGTGTTCCTCTGGGTTCTACTCTAGGAATAGATAGAATGTTGTGTTCCTCAGGGTTCTATTCTAGGAATATATAGAATGTGGTGTTCCTCAGGGTTCTATTCTAGGAATAGATAGATAGAATGTGGTGTTCCTCTGGGTTCTATTCTAGGAATAGATAGATAGAATGTGGTGTTCCTCAGGGTTCTATTCTAGGAATAGATAGAATGTTGTGTTCCTCAGGGTTCTATTCTAGGAATAGATAGAATGTGGTGTTCCTCAGGGTTCTATTCTAGGAATAGATAGATAGAATGTGGTGTTCCTCTGGGTTCTACTCTAGGAATAGATAGAATGTTGTGTTCCTCAGGGTTCTATTCTGGGAATAGATAGAATGTGGTGTTTCTCAGGGTTCTATTCTAGGAATATATAGAATGTGGTGTTCCTCAGGGTTCTATTCTAGGAATAGATAGATAGAATGTGGTGTTCCTCTGGGTTCTATTCTAGGAATAGATAGATAGAATGTGGTGTTCCTCAGGGTTCTATTCTAGGAATAGATAGTTGGAATGTGGTGTTCCTCAGGGTTCTATTCTAGGAAGAGATAGATAGAATGTGGTGTTCCTCTGGGTTCTATTCTAGGAATAGATAGAATGTGGTGTTCCTCAGGGTTCTATTCTAGGAATAGATAGATAGAATGTGGTGTTCCTCTGGGTTCTATTCTAGGAATAGATAGATAGAATGTGGTGTTCCTCAGGGTTCTATTATAGGAATAGATAGAATGTGGTGTTCCTCAGGGTTCTATTCTAGGAATAGATAGATAGAATGTGGTGTTCCTCTGGGTTCTATTCTAGGAATAGATAGATAGAATGTGGTGTTCCTCGGGGTTCTATTCTAGGAATAGATAGATAGAATGTGGTGTTCCTCAGGGTTCTATTCTAGGAATAGATAGATAGAATGTGGTGTTCCTCTGGGTTGTATTCTAGGAATAGATAGATAGAATGTGGTGTTCCTCAGGGTTCTATTCTAGGAATAGATAGATAGAATGCGGTGTTCCTCTGGGTTCTATTCTAGGAATAGATAGAATTTGGTGTTCCATTCTAGGAATAGATAGAATGTGGTGTTCCTCAGGGTTCAATTCTAGGAATAGATAGAATGTGGGTGTTCCTAAGGGTTCTATTCTAGGAATAGATAGATAGAATGTGGTGTTCCTCAGGGTTCTATTCTAGGAATAGATAGATATAATTTGGTGTTCCTCTGGGTTCTATTCTAGGAATAGATAGAATGTGGTGTTCCTCAGGGTTCTATTCTAGGAATAGATAGAATGTGGTGTTCCTCTGGGTTCTATTCTAGGAATAGATAGATAGAATGTGGTGTTCCTCAGGGTTCTATTCTAGGAATAGATAGAATGTGGTGTTCCTCAGGGTTCTATTCTAGGAATAGATAGATAGAATGTGGTGTTCCTCAGGGTTATATTCTAGGAATAGATAGTTGGAATGTGGTGTTCCTCAGGGTTCTATTCTAGGAAGAGATAGATAGAATGTGGTGTTCCTCTGGGTTCTATTCTAGGAATAGATAGAATGTGGTGTTCCTCAGGGTTCTATTCTAGGAATAGATAGATAGAATGTGGTGTTCCTCTGGGTTCTATTCTAGGAATAGATAGATAGAATGTGGTGTTCCTCAGGGTTCTATTCTAGGAATAGATAGATAGAATGTGGTGTTCCTCTGGGTTCTATTCTAGGAATAGATAGATAGAATGTGGTGTTCCTCTGGGTTCTATTCTAGGAATAGATAGATAGAATGTGGTGTTCCTCGGGGTTCTATTCTAGGAATAGATAGATAGAATGTGGTGTTCCTCAGGGTTCTATTCTAGGAATAGATAGATAGAATGTGGTGTTCCTCTGGGTTCTATTCTAGGAATAGATAGATAGAATGTGGTGTTCCTCAGGGTTCTATTCTAGGAATAGATAGTTGGAATGTGGTGTTCCTCAGGGTTCTATTCTAGGAAGAGATAGATAGAATGTGGTGTTCCTCTGGGTTCTATTCTAGGAATAGATAGAATGTGGTGTTCCTCAGGGTTCTATTCTAGGAATAGATAGATAGAATGTGGTGTTCCTCTGGGTTCTATTCTAGGAATAGATAGATAGAATGTGGTGTTCCTCAGGGTTCTATTATAGGAATAGATAGAATGTGGTGTTCCTCAGGGTTCTATTCTAGGAATAGATAGATAGAATGTGGTGTTCCTCTGGGTTCTATTCTAGGAATAGATAGATAGAATGTGGTGTTCCTCGGGGTTCTATTCTAGGAATAGATAGATAGAATGTGGTGTTCCTCAGGGTTCTATTCTAGGAATAGATAGATAGAATGTGGTGTTCCTCTGGGTTGTATTCTAGGAATAGATAGATAGAATGTGATGTTCCTCAGGGTTCTATTCTAGGAATAGATAGATAGAATGCGGTGTTCCTCTGGGTTCTATTCTAGGAATAGATAGAATTTGGTGTTCCATTCTAGGAATAGATAGAATGTGGTGTTCCTCAGGGTTCAATTCTAGGAATAGATAGAATGTGGGTGTTCCTAAGGGTTCTATTCTAGGAATAGATAGATAGAATGTGGTGTTCCTCAGGGTTCTATTCTAGGAATAGATAGATATAATTTGGTGTTCCTCTGGGTTCTATTCTAGGAATAGATAGAATGTGGTGTTCCTCAGGGTTCTATTCTAGGAATAGATAGAATGTGGTGTTCCTCTGGGTTCTATTCTAGGAATAGATAGATAGAATGTGGTGTTCCTCAGGGTTCTACTCTAGGAATAGATAGATAGAATGTGGTGTTCCTCAGGGTTCTATTCTAGGAATATATAGAATGTGGTGTTCCTCAGGGTTCTATTCTAGGAATAGATAGATAGAATGTGGTGTTCCTCTGGGTTCTATTCTAGGAATAGATAGATAGAATGTGGTGTTCCTCAGGGTTCTATTCTAGGAATAGATAGAATGTGGTGTTCCTCAGGGTTCTATTCTAGGAATAGATAGATAGAATGTGGTGTTCCTCTGGGTTCTATTCTAGGAATAGATAGATAGAATGTGGTGTTCCTCAGGGTTCTATTCTAGGAATAGATAGAATGTTGTGTTCCTCAGGGTTCTATTCTAGGAATAGATAGAATGTGGTGTTCCTCAGGGTTATATTCTAGGAATAGATAGATAGAATGTGGTGTTCCTCAGGGTTCTATTCTAGGAATAGATAGATAGAATGTGGTGTTCCTCAGGGTTCTATTCTAGGAATAGATAGATAGAATGTGGTGTTCCTCTGGGTTCTACTCTAGGAATAGATAGAATGTTGTGTTCCTCAGGGTTCTATTCTAGGAATATATAGAATGTGGTGTTCCTCAGGGTTCTATTCTAGGAATAGATAGATAGAATGTGGTGTTCCTCTGGGTTCTATTCCAGGAATAGATAGATAGAATGTGGTGTTCCTCAGGGTTCTATTCTAGGAATAGATAGAATGTTGTGTTCCTCAGGGTTCTATTCTAGGAATAGATAGAATGTGGTGTTCCTCAGGGTTCTATTCTAGGAATAGATAGATAGAATGTGGTGTTCCTCTGGGTTCTACTCTAGGAATAGATAGAATGTTGTGTTCCTCAGGGTTCTATTCTGGGAATAGATAGAATGTGGTGTTTCTCAGGGTTCTATTCTAGGAATATATAGAATGTGGTGTTCCTCAGGGTTCTATTCTAGGAATAGATAGATAGAATGTGGTGTTCCTCTGGGTTCTATTCTAGGAATAGATAGATAGAATGTGGTGTTCCTCAGGGTTCTATTCTAGGAATAGATAGTTGGAATGTGGTGTTCCTCAGGGTTCTATTCTAGGAAGAGATAGATAGAATGTGGTGTTCCTCTGGGTTCTATTCTAGGAATAGATAGAATGTGGTGTTCCTCAGGGTTCTATTCTAGGAATAGATAGATAGAATGTGGTGTTCCTCTGGGTTCTATTCTAGGAATAGATAGATAGAATGTGGTGTTCCTCAGGGTTCTATTATAGGAATAGATAGAATGTGGTGTTCCTCAGGGTTCTATTCTAGGAATAGATAGATAGAATGTGGTGTTCCTCTGGGTTCTATTCTAGGAATAGATAGATAGAATGTGGTGTTCCTCGGGGTTCTATTCTAGGAATAGATAGATAGAATGTGGTGTTCCTCAGGGTTCTATTCTAGGAATAGATAGATAGAATGTGGTGTTCCTCTGGGTTGTATTCTAGGAATAGATAGATAGAATGTGGTGTTCCTCAGGGTTCTATTCTAGGAATAGATAGATAGAATGCGGTGTTCCTCTGGGTTCTATTCTAGGAATAGATAGAATTTGGTGTTCCATTCTAGGAATAGATAGAATGTGGTGTTCCTCAGGGTTCAATTCTAGGAATAGATAGAATGTGGGTGTTCCTAAGGGTTCTATTCTAGGAATAGATAGATAGAATGTGGTGTTCCTCAGGGTTCTATTCTAGGAATAGATAGATATAATTTGGTGTTCCTCTGGGTTCTATTCTAGGAATAGATAGAATGTGGTGTTCCTCAGGGTTCTATTCTAGGAATAGATAGAATGTGGTGTTCCTCTGGGTTCTATTCTAGGAATAGATAGATAGAATGTGGTGTTCCTCAGGGTTCTATTCTAGGAATAGATAGAATGTGGTGTTCCTCAGGGTTCTATTCTAGGAATAGATAGATAGAATGTGGTGTTCCTCAGGGTTATATTCTAGGAATAGATAGTTGGAATGTGGTGTTCCTCAGGGTTCTATTCTAGGAAGAGATAGATAGAATGTGGTGTTCCTCTGGGTTCTATTCTAGGAATAGATAGAATGTGGTGTTCCTCAGGGTTCTATTCTAGGAATAGATAGATAGAATGTGGTGTTCCTCTGGGTTCTATTCTAGGAATAGATAGATAGAATGTGGTGTTCCTCAGGGTTCTATTCTAGGAATAGATAGAATGTGGTGTTCCTCAGGGTTCTATTCTAGGAATAGATAGATAGAATGTGGTGTTCCTCTGGGTTCTATTCTAGGAATAGATAGATAGAATGTGGTGTTCCTCGGGGTTCTATTCTAGGAATAGATAGATAGAATGTGGTGTTCCTCAGGGTTCTATTCTAGGAATAGATAGATAGAATGTGGTGTTCCTCTGGGTTCTATTCTAGGAATAGATAGATAGAATGTGGTGTTCCTCAGGGTTCTATTCTAGGAATAGATAGTTGGAATGTGGTGTTCCTCAGGGTTCTATTCCAGGAAGAGATAGATAGAATGTGGTGTTCCTCTGGGTTCTATTCTAGGAATAGATAGAATGTGGTGTTCCTCAGGGTTCTATTCTAGGAATAGATAGATAGAATGTGGTGTTCCTCTGGGTTCTATTCTAGGAATAGATAGATAGAATGTGGTGTTCCTCAGGGTTCTATTATAGGAATAGATAGAATGTGGTGTTCCTCAGGGTTCTATTCTAGGAATAGATAGATAGAATGTGGTGTTCCTCTGGGTTCTATTCTAGGAATAGATAGATAGAATGTGGTGTTCCTCGGGGTTCTATTCTAGGAATAGATAGATAGAATGTGGTGTTCCTCAGGGTTCTATTCTAGGAATAGATAGATAGAATGTGGTGTTCCTCTGGGTTGTATTCTAGGAATAGATAGATAGAATGTGGTGTTCCTCAGGGTTCTATTCTAGGAATAGATAGATAGAATGCGGTGTTCCTCTGGGTTCTATTCTAGGAATAGATAGAATTTGGTGTTCCATTCTAGGAATAGATAGAATGTGGTGTTCCTCAGGGTTCAATTCTAGGAATAGATAGAATGTGGGTGTTCCTAAGGGTTCTATTCTAGGAATAGATAGATAGAATGTGGTGTTCCTCAGGGTTCTATTCTAGGAATAGATAGATATAATTTGGTGTTCCTCTGGGTTCTATTCTAGGAATAGATAGAATGTGGTGTTCCTCAGGGTTCTATTCTAGGAATAGATAGAATGTGGTGTTCCTCTGGGTTCTATTCTAGGAATAGATAGATAGAATGTGGTGTTCCTCAGGGTTCTATTCTAGGAATAGATAGAATGTGGTGTTCCTCAGGGTTCTATTCTAGGAATAGATAGATAGAATGTGGTGTTCCTCAGGGTTATATTCTAGGAATAGATAGTTGGAATGTGGTGTTCCTCAGGGTTCTATTCTAGGAAGAGATAGATAGAATGTGGTGTTCCTCTGGGTTCTATTCTAGGAATAGATAGAATGTGGTGTTCCTCAGGGTTCTATTCTAGGAATAGATAGATAGAATGTGGTGTTCCTCTGGGTTCTATTCTAGGAATAGATAGATAGAATGTGGTGTTCCTCAGGGTTCTATTCTAGGAATAGATAGAATGTGGTGTTCCTCAGGGTTCTATTCTAGGAATAGATAGATAGAATGTGGTGTTCCTCTGGGTTCTATTCTAGGAATAGATAGATAGAATGTGGTGTTCCTCGGGGTTCTATTCTAGGAATAGATAGATAGAATGTGGTGTTCCTCAGGGTTCTATTCTAGGAATAGATAGATAGAATGTGGTGTTCCTCTGGGTTCTATTCTAGGAATAGATAGATAGAATGTGGTGTTCCTCAGGGTTCTATTCTAGGAATAGATAGAATTTGGTGTTCCATTCTAGGAATAGATAGAATGTGGTGTTCCTCAGGGTTCAATTCTAGGAATAGATAGAATGTGGGTGTTCCTAAGGGTTCTATTCTAGGAATAGATAGATAGAATGTGGTGTTCCTCAGGGTTCTATTCTAGGAATAGATAGATATAATTTGGTGTTCCTCTGGGTTCTATTCTAGGAATAGATAGAATGTGGTGTTCCTCAGGGTTCTATTCTAGGAATAGATAGAATGTGGTGTTCCTCTGGGTTCTATTCTAGGAATAGATAGATAGAATGTGGTGTTCCTCAGGGTTCTATTCTAGGAATAGATAGAATGTGGTGTTCCTCAGGGTTCTATTCTAGGAATAGATAGATAGAATGTGGTGTTCCTCAGGGTTATATTCTAGGAATAGATAGATAGAATGTGGTGTTCCTCAGGGTTCTATTCTAGGAATAGATAGAATGTGGTGTTCCTCAGGGTTCTATTCTAGGAATAGATAGATAGAATGTGGTGTTCCTCAGGGTTCTATTCTAGGAATAGATAGAACGTGATCTTCCTCAGGGTTCTATTCTAGGAATAGATAGAATGTGGTGTTCCTCAGGATTCTATTCTAGGAATAGATAGATAGAATGTGGTGTTCCTCAGGGTTCTATTCTAGGAATAGATAGATAGAATGTGGTGTTCCTCAGGGTTCTATTCTAGGAATAGATAGAATGTGGTGTTCCTCAGGGTTCTATTCTAGGAATAGATAGATAGAATGTGGTGTTCCTCAGGGTTTTATTCTAGGAATAGATAGAATGTGGTGTTCCTCTGGGTTCTATTCTAGGAATAGATAGATAGAATGTGGTGTTCCTTAGGGTTCAATTCTAGGAATAGATAGATAGAATGTGGTGTTCCTCAGGGTTCTATTCTAGGAATATATAGAATGTGGTGTTCCTCAGGGTTCTACTCTAGGAATAGATAGATAGAATGTGGTGTTCCTCAGGGTTCTATTCTAGGAATAGATAGAATGTGGTGTTCCTCAGGGTTCTACTCTAGGAATAGATAGATAGAATGTGGTGTTCCTCAGGGTTCTATTCTAGGAATATATAGAATGTGGTGTTCCTCAGGGTTCTATTCTAGGAATAGATAGATAGAATGTGGTGTTCCTCTGGGTTCTATTCTAGGAATAGATAGATAGAATGTGGTGTTCCTCAGGGTTCTATTCTAGGAATAGATAGAATGTTGTGTTCCTCAGGGTTCTATTCTAGGAATAGATAGAATGTGGTGTTCCTCAGGGTTATATTCTAGGAATAGATAGATAGAATGTGGTGTTCCTCAGGGTTCTATTCTAGGAATAGATAGATAGAATGTGGTGTTCCTCAGGGTTCTATTCTAGGAATAGATAGATAGAATGTGGTGTTCCTCTGGGTTCTATTCTAGGAATAGATAGATAGAATGTGGTGTTCCTCAGGGTTCTATTCTAGGAATAGATAGATAGAATGCGGTGTTCCTCTGGGTTCTATTCTAGGAATAGATAGAATTTGGTGTTCCATTCTAGGAATAGATAGAATGTGGTGTTCCTCAGGGTTCAATTCTAGGAATAGATAGAATGTGGGTGTTCCTAAGGGTTCTATTCTAGGAATAGATAGATAGAATGTGGTGTTCCTCAGGGTTCTATTCTAGGAATAGATAGAATGTGGTGTTCCTCTGGGTTCTATTCTAGGAATAGATAGATAGAATGTGGTGTTCCTTAGGGTTCAATTCTAGGAATAGATAGATAGAATGTGGTGTTCCTCAGGGTTCTATTCTAGGAATATATAGAATGTGGTGTTCCTCAGGGTTCTACTCTAGGAATAGATAGATCGAATGTGGTGTTCCTCAGGGTTCTATTCTAGGAATAGTTAGAATGTGGTGTTCCTCAGGGTTCTACTCTAGGAATAGATAGATAGAATGTGGTGTTCCTCAGGGTTCTATTCTAGGAATAGATAGAATGTGGTGTTCCTCAGGGTTCTATTCTAGGAATATATAGAATGTGGTGTTCCTCAGGGTTCTATTCTAGGAATATATAGAATGTGGTGTTCCTCAGGGTTCTACTCTAGGAATAGATAGATCGAATGTGGTGTTCCTCAGGGTTCTATTCTAGGAACAGTTAGAATGTGGTGTTCCTCAGGGTTCTACTCTAGGAATAGATAGATAGAATGTGGTGTTCCTCAGGGTTCTATTCTAGGAATAGATAGAATGTGGTGTTCCTCAGGGTTCTATTCTAGGAATATATAGAATGTGGTGTTCCTCAGGGTTCTATTCTAGTAATAGATAGATAGAATGTGGTGTTCCTCAGGGTTCTATTCTAGGAATAGATAGATAGAATGTGGTGTTCCTCAGGGTTCTATTCTAGGAATATATAGATAGAATGTAGTGTTCCTCAGGGTTCTATTCTAGGAATAGATATATAGAATGTGGTGTTCCTCAGGGTTCTATTCTAGGAATAGATAGAATGTGGTGTTCCTCAGGGTTCTATTCTAGGAATAGATAGATAGAATGCATCCTAATTGTGTGTGTGTGTGTGTGTGGGTGTGTGTGTGTGTGGGTGTGTGTGTTGGTGTGTGTGTGATGGTGTGTGTGATGGTGTGTGTGTGTGTGTGTGTGTGTGTGTGTGTGTGTGTGTGTGTGTGTGTGTGTGTGTGTGTGTGTGTGTGTGTGTGTGTGTGTGTGTCTGTGTGTGTGTGTGTGTAGACCTGCCCTACAGCGAAGAGAGTCGTTCCCTGTTCCCGCTGTGGGAGGAGTTAGCCCAGCACTTCCTGGACAGAGAGGATGTTGTCATCGCTCGCATCGACGCCTCGGCTAATGACTTCAACCTGTCGATGAGAGAACGCTACCCGGCCCTTCGATTGTTCCCCGCGCTGCACGCAGAGAGGGTACACACACTATACACACACTCTATACACACACTATACACACACACACTATGCACACACTATACACACACACACTATACACACTCTATACACACACTATACACACAGTATACACACACACACTATACACACTCTATACACACACTATACACACTCTATACACACACTATACACACACACACTATACACACTCTATACACACACTATACACACACTATACACACTCTATACACACTCTATACACACTCTATACACACACTATACACACACACACTATACACACACTATACACAGACAAACTATACACACACTATACACACTCTATACACACACTATACACACACACACTATACACACTCTATACACACACTATACACACACACACTATACACACTCTATACACACACTATACACACACACACTATACACACTCTATACACACACTATACACACACGCACTATACACACTCTATACACACACTATACACACACTATACACACACACACTATACACAATCTATACACACACTAGACACACTATATACACACACACTATACACACACTATACACACTCTATACACACACTATACACATACACACTATACACACTCTATACACACACTATACACACTCTATACACACACTATACACACACACACTATACACACTCTATACACACACTATACACACACTATACACACACTATACACACTCTATACACACACTATACACACACTATACACACTCTATACACACACTATACACACACACACTATACACACACTATA
>NC_059443.1:94172148-94229648 GCF_905237065.1 Salmo salar
AACCTGTAGCATAAAACCTGTAGTATAAACCTGTAGTATAAACCTGTAGTATTAAACCTGTAGTATAAACCTGTAGTATAAAACCTGTAGTATAAAACCTGTAGTATAAAACCTGTAGTATAAAACCTGTAGTATAAACCTGTAGTATAAAACCTGTAGTATAAAACCTGTAGTATAAAACCTGTAGCATAAAACCTGTAGTATAAACCTGTAGTATAAACCTGTAGTATTAAACCTGTAGTATAAAACCTGTAGTATTAAACCTGTAGTATAAACCTGTAGTATAAAACCTGTAGTATTAAACCTGTAGTATTAAACCTGTAGTATAAAACCTGTAGTTATTGTAGCTGTAACCTGTAGTATTAAACCTGTAGTATAAAACCTGTAGTGATAGGAGCTGTAACCTTTAGTATTAAACCTGTAGTATAAAACCTGTAGTATTAAACCTGTAGTATAAAACCTGTAGTGATAGGAGCTGTAACCTTTAGTATTAAACCTGTAGTATAAAACCTGTAGTATTAAACCTGTAGTATAAAACCTGTAGTATAAAACCTGTAGTATAAACCTGTAGTATAAACCTGTAGTATTAAACCTGTAGTATAAACCTGTAGTATTAAACTTGTAGTATTAAACCTGTAGTATAAAACCTAGTAGTATAAAACCTGTAGTATAAACCTGTAGTATTAAACCTGTAGTATAAAACCTGTAGTTATAGTTCTCTGTTTTTTTTTTAAACCATTCTGGACCATTTAACCCCAACAGTTTATATTATATATTATACTGTTTGTATAATTTATTATTGACACCAATAAAAAGATCAGATTATTGATCAGATCAAATTAAATCAAGTCTGATATACTATACTGTTTGTAAAATTAAATTAAATAAAGTCTTCCATTATCATCTTTGACCTGTTTTTAGTAGATTCTGTTTCAGCTGAAGAGACAGGTCTATATTTACTGCCCCCTTTACTTTCTCCACACACACACACACACACACACACACACACACACACACACACACACACACACACACACACACACACACACACACACACACACACACACACACACACACACTCTCTCTCTCTGTCTCTCTCTCCTCTCTGTCTCTCTCTCTCTCTCTCTTCTCTTTCTGTCTCTCTCTCTCTCTCTCTCTGTCTCTTGCTGTCTCTCTCTTCTCTTTCTGTCTCTCTCTCTGTCTCTCTGTCTCTCTCTCTCTGCCTGACATAGCCTACTCAGAGAGATATGATGCTATTCTGTCCCGTAGTAGCTCGCGCGATCCCGGTGCCTGCACGCGTCCGAGCCTTTTAACGTCGCAATCTCGGTCGACCCCCCCCCCCATCGCGACTGGTGGAAACTGGAAAAAAACGGACTCGGACACACACACGCATGCACGCGCTCTAGTCGTTTCCACATCAGGCCCCGGGGAGGGGATTACAACTGGCGGTGACGCGGGCACAGCTGTCCCGGTGTTGTTTATGTAATAAAGCCGTGATGATGATGGTGGTGGTGATGAAGCGAACTGATGGTAACTTTAAAAATATCCACCGTTTGTTTCGTTTTGATGATGGAGCGGCTGGTGATTACAACGGAATTTAACGGCGGGGAACTGGGAGGAGTGTATAGCTCGAGCTCTACGGTCACATGCACGTAAAAAAAGCACGCAACACAGCTCCGTGAGAAGAAAAAAAAAAATCAGCACATCGGAAAAAAAATCGGTTTGGAATTACGGTGCGTCTCGCAGCTCTTAACCTCTACCAGGGAGAGGGGTCGTCCCTGCGCGGACAGAGGGCAAACCGGAGAGAGAGAGAGAGAGAGAGACAACGGATAACGGGCATCTGTCGGTCTGAGGGGATTCAGACAGCAAGGGGGAGCCTGTTCGCTACTCGTAGCCGCATCGGAGCCACACCAAACCCCAATACATCTGCTGCTGTGACTCGCTGACTGACTGGAGGATGAACGGGAGGGATTAACGACGAGGGAGAGAGAGAGAGACAGAGAGAGGAAGAGGATGGGTAAGGACCAGGACTTGCTCCAGGCTGTGAAGACCGAGGATCTTCTGACGGCGCAGCGGCTTCTCCAGCGACCCAGGGCCGGGAAAACCAGTCAGTACACACACATACTGGACACACACACACTGGACACACACACACACATTGGACACACACACACACTGGACACACCCACACTGGACACACACACACTGGACACACACACACACACTGGCATTGCACACGCACGCAAACGTATGCAGACGCATGCCACACAACGATATCAGGACAGTGGCGTGGTGTGCGTGTGTGTGTGTGTGTGTGTGTGTATGTGTGTATCCCGCAGGTTGGGACAAATCCCATGTGATGTCGATAAGCACGCGCTTGCACATGTGTGTGAAAGAGAGAGACGATGAGGAAGATGATGATGATGAGGGAGATGAGGTGGGAATTGATGAGGGTGATGATGAGGGTGAGGAAGAGGAGGATGATGAGGGAGATCAAATCAAATCAATCCAAATTTTATTTGTCACATGCGCCGAATACAGCAGGTGTAGACCTTACAGTGAAATGTTAACCAAACAATGCAGTTTTAAGACAAATACCTCAAACAAAGATGCATTTGAAAAAGTAACAGTTAATAATAACAAATAATTAAAGAGCAGCAGTAAATAACAATGTGGAGGCTATATACAGGGGGTACCGGTACAGAGTCAATGTGGAGGCTATATTTTGGGGGTACCGGTACAGAGTCAATGTGGAGGCTATATACAGGGGGTACCGGTACAGAGTCAATGTGGAGGCTATATTTTGGGGGTACCGGTACAGAGTCAATGTGGAGGCTATATACAGGGGGTACCGGTACAGAGTCAATGTGGAGGCTATATACAGGGGGTACCGGTACAGAGTCAATGTGGAGGCTATATACAGGGGGTACTGGTACAGAGTCAATGTGGAGGCTATATACAGGGGGTACCGGTACAGAGTCAATGTGGAGGCTATATACAGGGGGTACCGGTACAGAGTCAATGTGGAGGCTATATACAGGGGGTACCGGTACAGAGTCAATGTGGAGGCTATATACAGGGGGTACCGGTACAGAGTCAATGTGGAGGCTATATACAGGGGGTACCGGTACAGAGTCAATGTGGAGGCTAAATACAGGGGGTACCGGTACAGAGTCAATGTGGAGGCTATATACAGGGGGTACTGGTACAGAGTCAATGTGGAGGCTATATACAGGGGGTACCGGTACAGAGTCAATGTGGAGGCTATATACAGGGGGTACCGGTACAGAGTCAATGTGGAGACTATATACAGGCGGTACCGGTACAGAGTCAATGTGGAGGCTATATACAGGGTATTACGGTACAGAGTCAATGTGGAGGCTATATACAGGGTATTACGGTACAGAGTCAATATGGAGGCTATAAGTCGCTCTGGATAAGAGCGTCTGTTTAAATGACTTAAATGTAAATGTAAATGGTACCGGTACAGAGTCAATGTGGAGACTATATACAGGGGGTACCGGTACAGAGTCAATGTGGAGGCTATATACAGGGGTAGCAGCAGCGTAGAAGAGGGAGGGGCAGTGTAAATAGTCTGGGTAGCCATTTAATTAGCTGTTCAGGAGTCTTATGTCTTTGGGGTAGAAGCTGTTTAGAAGCCTCTTGGACCAAGACTTGGCGCTCCGGTACCGCTTACCGTTCTGTAGCAGAGAGAACAGTCTATGACAATTTTTAGGGCCTTCCTCATGATGGAGATGAGGAGGATGATGAGGACGATGATGAGAATGATGAGGGAGATGATGATGAGGAAGATGAGGATGATGAGGAAGATGAGGGAGGAGATGATGATGATGAGGAGGATGAGGAAGATGAGGGAGGAGGATGATGATGATGATGAGGAGGATGAGGAAGATGAGGATGATGATAATGACGAGGAAGATGATGATGAGGGAGATGAGGATGATGAAGGAGATTATGAGGATGATGAGGAAGATGAGGATGATGAGGGAGATGAGGGAGATGATGAGGAAGATGAGGATGATGAGGGAGATGATGATGAGGATGATGAGGGAGATGAGGAAGATGAGGATGATGAAGGAGATGATGATGAGGATGAGGAGGATTAAGGAGCAGTTTATGCTGAATGTGATTGGATCTAGTGCTGTTATTGGTCATGTGACATCATGAGGAGCTGCCCATATACTGAAAGGCCTTATAATATAATGCTAACACAGACCTGCTATAATATGGTGCTAATAGACCTAATGCTAACACAGACCTGCTATAATATGGTGCTAATAGACCTAATGCTAACACAGACCTGCTATAATATGGTGCTAATAGACCTAATGCTAAAACAGACCTGCTATAATACGGTGCTAATAGTCCTAATGCTAACACAGACCTGCTATAATACGGTGCTAATAGACGTAATGCTAACACGGACCTGCTATAATATGGTGCTAATAGACCTAATGCTAACACGGACCTGCTATAATATGGTGCTAATAGACCTAATGCTAACACGGACCTGCTATAATATGGTGCTAATAGACCAAATGCTAACACAGACCTGCTATAATATGGTGCTAATAGACCTAATGCTAACACAGACCTGCTATAATATGGTGCTAATAGACCTAATGCTAACACAGACCTGCTATAATATGGTGCTAATAGACCTAATGCTAACACAGACCTGCTATAATATGGTGCTAATAGACCTAATGCTAACACAGACCTGCTATAATATGGTGCTAATAGACCTAATGCTAACACGGACCTGCTATAATATGGTGCTAATAGACCTAATGCTAACACAGACCTGCTATAATATGGTGCTAATAGACCTAATGCTAACACAGACCTGCTATAATATGGTGCTAATAGACCTAATGCTAACACAGACCTGCTATAATATGGTGCTAATAGACCTAATGCTAACACAGACCTGCTATAATATGGTGCTAATAGACCTAATGCTAACACAGACCTGCTATAATATGGTGCTAATAGACCTAATGCTAACACAGACCTGCTATAATATGGTGCTAATAGTCCTAATGCTAACACGGACCTGCTATAATACGGTGCTAATAGACCTAATGCTAACACGGACCTGCTATAATACGGTGCTAATAGACCTAATGCTAACACGGACCTGCTATAATACGGTGCTAATAGACCTAATGCTAACACGGACCTGCTATAATACGGTGCTAATAGACCTAATGCTAACACGGACCTGCTATAATACGGTGCTAATAGACCTAATGCTAACACGGACCTGCTATAATATGGTGCTAATAGACCAAATGCTAACACGGACCTGCTATAATATGGTGCTAATAGACCTAATGCTAACACAGACCTGCTATAATATGGTGCTAATAGACCTAATGCTAACACAGACCTGCTATAATATGGTGCTAATAGACCTAATGCTAACACGGACCTGCTATAATATGGTGCTAATAGACCTAATGCTAACACAGACCTGCTATAATATGGTGCTAATAGACCTAATGCTAACACGGACCTACTATAATATGGTGCTAATAGACCTAATGCTAACACGGACCTGCTATAATATGGTGCTAATAGACCTAATGCTAACACGGACCTGCTATAATATGGTGCTAATAGACCTAATGCTAACACGGACCTGCTATAATATGGTGCTAATAGACCTAATGCTAACACGGACCTGCTATAATACGGTGCTAATAGACCTAATGCTAACACGGACCTGCTATAATACGGTGCTAATAGACCTAATGCTAACACGGACCTGCTATAATACGGTGCTAATAGACCTAATGCTAACACGGACCTGCTATAATACGGTGCTAATAGACCTAATGCTAACACGGACCTGCTATAATACGGTGCTAATAGACCTAATGCTAACACGGACCTGCTATAATACGGTGCTAATAGACCTAATGCTAACACGGACCTGCTATAATACGGTGCTAATAGACCTAATGCTAACACGGACCTGCTATAATACGGTGCTAATAGACCTAATGCTAACACGGACCTGCTATAATACGGTGCTAATAGACCTAATGCTAACACGGACCTGCTATAATACGGTGCTAATAGACCTAATGCTAACACGGACCTGCTATAATACGGTGCTAATAGACCAAATGCTAACACGGACCTGCTATAATACGGTGCTAATAGACCAAATGCTAACACGGACCTGCTATAATACGGTGCTAATAGACCTAATGCTAACACGGACCTGCTATAATATGGTGCTAATAGACCTAATGCTAACACGGACCTGCTATAATATGGTGCTAATAGACCTAATGCTAACACGGACCTGCTATAATATGGTGCTAATAGACCTAATGCTAACACGGACCTGCTATAATATGGTGCTAATAGACCTAATGCTAACACGGACCTGCTATAATATGGTGCTAATAGACCTAATGCTAACACGGACCTGCTATAATATGGTGCTAATAGACCTAATGCTAACACGGACCTGCAATAATATGGTGCTAATAGACCTAATGCTAACACAGACCTGCTATAATACGGTGCTAATAGACCTAATGCTAACACTGACCTGCTATAATACGGTGCTAATAGTCCTAATGCTAACACGGACCTGCTATAATACGGTGCTAATAGACCTAATGCTAACACGGACCTGCTATAATATGGTGCTAATAGACCTAATGCTAACACGGACCTGCTATAATACGGTGCTAATAGACCTAATGCTAACACGGACCTGCTATAATATGGTGCTAATAGACCTAATGCTAACACGGACCTGCTATAATATGGTGCTAATAGACCTAATGCTAACACGGACCTGCTATAATATGGTGCTAATAGACCAAATGCTAACACGGACCTGCTATAATATGGTGCTAATAGACCTAATGCTAACACGGACCTGCTATAATATGGTGCTAATAGACCTAATGCTAACACGGACCTGCTATAATATGGTGCTAATAGACCTAATGCTAACACAGACCTGCTATAATATGGTGCTAATAGACCTAATGCTAACACGGACCTGCTATAATATGGTGCTAATAGACCTAATGCTAACACAGACCTGCTATAATATGGTGCTAATAGACCTAATGCTAACACGGACCTGCTATAATATGGTGCTAATAGACCTAATGCTAACACAGACCTGCTATAATATGGTGCTAATAGACCTAATGCTAACACAGACCTGCTATAATATGGTGCTAATAGACCTAATGCTAACACAGACCTGCTATAATATGGTGCTAATAGACCTAATGCTAACACAGACCTGCTATAATATGGTGCTAATAGACCTAATGTTAACACGGACCTGCTATAATATGGTGCTAATAGACCTAATGCTAACACGGACCTGCTATAATATGGTGCTAATAGACCAAATGCTAACACGGACCTGCTATAATATGGTGCTAATAGACCTAATATTGTTATAGACCTAATATAGACCTAATACTTTTATAGACCTAATGCTGTTATAGACCTAATACTGTTATAGACCTAATGCTGTTATAGACCTAATTCTGTTATAGACCTAATATAGACCTAATACTGTTATAGACCTAATACTGTTATAGACCTAATACTGTTATAGACGTAATATAGACCTAATATTGTTATAGACCTAATGATGTTATAGACCTAATGATGTTATAGACCTAATGCTGTTATAGACCTAATACTGTTATAGACCTAATGCTGTTATAGACCTAATATAGACCTAATACTGTTATAGACCTTATATATACCTAATTCTGTTATATACCTAATATAGCCCTAATACTGTTATAGACCTAATATTGTTATATACCTAATATAGACCCTAATACTGTTATAGACCTAATATTGTTATAGACCTAATACTGTTATAGACCTAATATAGACCTAATACTGTTATAGACCTAATACTGTTATAGACCTAATATAGACCTAATGCTGTTATAGACCTAATGCTGTTATAGACCTAATACTGTTATAGACCTAATGCTGTTATAGACCTAATATAGACCTAATACTGTTATAGACCGAATGCTGTTATAGACCTAATACTGTTATAGACCTAATGCTGTTGTAGACCTAATGCTGTTGTAGACCTAATGCTGTTATAGACCTAATAATGTTATAGACCTAATATAGACCTAATGCTGTTATAGACCTAATATAGACCTAATGCTGTTATAGACCTAATGCTGTTATAGACCTAATGCTGTTATAGACCTAATATAGACCTAATTCTGTTATAGACCTAATACTGTTATAGACCTAATACTGTTATAGACCTAATATAGTTATAGACCTAATGCTGTTATAGACCTAATATAGACCTAATGCTGTTATAGATCTAATATAGACCTAATACTGTTATAGATCTAATATAGACCTAATGCTGTTATAGACCTAATATAGACCTAATACTGTTATAGACCTAATGCTGTTATAGACCTAATATAGACCTAATGCTGTTATAGACCTTATATAGACCTAATGCTGTTATAGACCTAATGCTGTTATAGACCTAATGCTGTTATAGACCTAATATAGACCTAATTCTGTTATAGACCTAATACTGTTATAGACCTAATACTGTTATAGACCTAATATAGTTATAGACCTAATGCTGTTATAGACCTAATATAGACCTAATGCTGTTATAGATCTAATATAGACCTAATACTGTTATAGCTCTAATATAGACCTAATGCTGTTATAGACCTAATACTGTTATAGACCTAATGCTGTTATAGACCTAATATAGACCTAATACTGTTATAGACCGAATGCTGTTATAGACCTAATGCTGTTATAGACCTAATGCTGTTGTAGACCTAATGCTGTTGTAGACCTAATGCTGTTATAGACCTAATACTGTTATAGACCTAATATAGACCTAATGCTGTTATAGACCTAATATAGACCTAATGCTGTTATAGACCTAATGCTGTTATAGACCTAATGCTGTTATAGACCTAACGTATAGACCTAATACTGTTATAGACCTAATATAGTTATAGACCTAATGCTGTTATAGACCTAATATAGACCTAATGCTGTTATAGATCTAATATAGACCTAATGCTGTTATAGACCTAATATAGACCTAAAACTGTTATAGACCTAATGCTGTTATAGACCTAATATAGACCTAATGCTGTTATAGACCTAATATAGACCTAATGCTGTTATAGACCTAATGCTGTTATAGACCTAATGCTGTTATAGACCTAATATAGACCTAATTCTGTTATAGACCTAATACTGTTATAGACCTAATACTGTTATAGACCTAATACTGTTATAGACCTAATATAGTTATAAACCTAATGCTGTTATAGACCTAATATAGACCTAATGCTGTTATAGATCTAATATAGACCTAATACTGTTATAGATCTAATATAGACCTAATGCTGTTATAGACCTAATATAGACCTAATACTGTTATAGACCTAATACTATTATAGACCTAATATAGACCTAATACTGTTATAGACCTAATATAGACCTAATACTGTTATAGACCTAATGCTGTTATAGACCTAATGCTGTTATAGACCTAATACTGTTATAGACCTAATGCTGTTATAGACCTAATATAGACCTAATGCTGTTATAGACCTAATACTGTTATAGACCTAATACTGTTATAGACCTAATATAGACCTAATACTGTTATAGCCCTAATGCTGTTATAGACCTAATGCTGTTATAGACCTAATGCTGTTATAGACCTTATATAGACCTAATACTGTTATAGACCTAATACTGTTATATACCTAATGCTGTTATAGACCTAATATAGACCTAATTCTGTTATAGACCTAATATTGTTATAGACCTAATACTGTTATAGACCTAATATAGACCTAATACTGTTATAGACCTAATGCTGTTATAGACCCAATATAGACCTAATACTGTTATAGACCTAATATAGACCTAATACTGTTATAGACCTAATACTGTTATAGACCTAATATAGACCTAATACTGTTATAGACCTAATATAGACCTAATGCTGTTATAGACCTAATGTAGACCTAATGCTGTTATAGACCTAATACTGTTATAGACCTAATTCTGTTATAGACCTAATATAGACCTAATACTGTTATAGACCTAATATAGACCTAATACTGTTATAGACCTAATATAGACCTAATACTGTTATAGACCTAATGCTGTTACAGACCTAATACTGTTATAGACCTAATGCTGTTATAGACCTAATACTGTTATAGACCAAATGCTGTTATAGACCTAATATAGACCTAATATTGTTATAGACCTAATGCTGTTATAGACCTAATGCTGTTATAGACCTAATACTGTTATAGACCTAATGCTGTTATAGACCTAATGCTGTTATAGACCTAATGCTCTTATAGACCTAATACTGTTATAGACCTAATTCTGTTATAGACCTAATATATACCTAATACTGTTATAGACCTAATTCTGTTATAGACCTAATACTGTTATAGACCTAATGCTGTTATAGACCTAATGCTGTTATAGACCTAATACTGTTATAGACCTAATGCTGTTATAGACCAAATGCTGTTATAGACCTAATGCTGTTATAGACCTAATATAGACCTAATGCTGTTATAGACCTAATACTGTTATAGACCTAATGCTGTTATAGACCTAATACTGTTATAGACCTAATGCTGTTATAGACCTAATGCTGTTATAGACCTAATGCTGTTATAGACCTAATATAGACCTAATACGGTTATAGACCTAATATTGTTATATACCTAATATAGACCTAATACTGTTATAGACCTAATATTGTTATAGACCTAATACTGTTATAGACCTAATATAGACCTAATACTGTTGTAGACCTAATACTGTTATAGACCTAATATAGACCTAATGCTGTTATAGACCTAATGCTGTTATAGACCTAATACTGTTATAGACCTAATACTGTTATAGACCTAATGCTGTTATAGACCTAATATAGACCTAATACTGTTATAGACCGAATGCTGTTATAGACCTAATACTGTTATAGACCTAATGCTGTTGTAGACCTAATGCTGTTGTAGACCTAATGCTGTTATAGACCTAATACTGTTATAGACCTAATATAGACCTAATGCTGTTATAGACCTAATATAGACCTAATGCTGTTATAGACCTAATGCTGTTATAGACCTAATGCTGTTATAGACCTAATATAGACCTAATTCTGTTATAGACCTAATACTGTTATAGACCTAATACTGTTATAGACCTAATATTTTTATAGACCTAATGCTGTTATAGACCTAATATAGACCTAATGCTGTTATAGATCTAATATAGACCTAATACTGTTATAGATCTAATATAGACCTAATGCTGTTATAGACCTAATATAGACCTAATACTGTTATAGACCTAATGCTGTTATAGACCTAATATAGACCTAATGCTGTTATAGACCTAATATAGACCTAATGCTGTTATAGAACTAATGCTGTTATAGACCTAATGCTGTTATAGACCAAATGCTGTTATAGACCTAATATAGACCTAATTCTGTAATAGACCTAATACTGTTATAGACCTAATACTGTTATAGACCTAATATAGTTATAGACCTAATGCTGTTATAGACCTAATATAGACCTAATGCTGTTATAGATCTAATATAGACCTAATACTGTTATAGATCTAATATAGACCTAATGCTGTTATAGACCTAATATAGACCTAATACTGTTATAGACCTAATACTATTATAGACCTAATATAGACCTAATACTGTTATAGACCTAATATAGACCTAATACTGTTATAGACCTAATGCTGTTATAGACCTAATGCTGTTATAGACCTAATACTGTTATAGACCTAATGCTGTTATAGACCTAATATAGACCTAATGCTGTTATAGACCGAATGCTGTTATAGACCTAATACTGTTATAGACCTAATGCTGTTGTAGACCTAATGCTGTTGTAGACCTAATGCTGTTATAGACCTAATACTGTTATAGACCTAATATAGACCTAATGCTGTTATAGACCTAATATAGACCTAATGCTGTTATAGACCTAATGCTGTTATAGACCTAATGCTGTTATAGACCTAATATAGACCTAATTCTGTTATAGACCTAATACTGTTATAGACCTAATACTGTTATAGACCTAATATAGTTATAGACCTAATGCTGTTATAGACCTAATATAGACCTAATGCTGTTATAGATCTAATATAGACCTAATACTGTTATAGATCTAATATAGACCTAATGCTGTTATAGACCTAATATAGACCTAATACTGTTATAGACCTAATGCTGTTATAGACCTAATATAGACCTAATGCTGTTATTGACTTAATATAGACCTAATGCTGTTATAGACCTAATGCTGTTATAGACCTAATGCTGTTATAGACCTAATACTGTTATAGACCTAATTCTGTTATAGACCTAATATATACCTAATACTGTTATAGACCTAATTCTGTTATAGACCTAATATAGACCTAATGCTGTTATAGACCTAATATAGACCTAATGCTGTTATAGAACTAATGCTGTTATAGACCTAATGCTGTTATAGACCTAATGCTGTTATAGACCTAATATAGACCTAATTCTGTAATAGACCTAATACTGTTATAGACCTAATACTGTTATAGACCTAATATAGTTATAGACCTAATGCTGTTATAGACCTAATATAGACCTAATGCTGTTATAGATCTAATATAGACCTAATACTGTTATAGATCTAATATAGACCTAATGCTGTTATAGACCTAATATAGACCTAATACTGTTATAGACCTAATACTGTTATAGACCTAATATAGACCTAATACTGTTATAGACCTAATATAGACCTAATACTGTTATAGACCTAATGCTGTTATAGACCTAATGCTGTTATAGACCTAATACTGTTATAGACCTAATGCTGTTATAGACCTAATATAGACCTAATGCTGTTATAGACCGAATGCTGTTATAGACCTAATACTGT
Source organism: Salmo salar (assembly GCF_905237065.1). Lineage (NCBI taxonomy): Eukaryota > Metazoa > Chordata > Actinopteri > Salmoniformes > Salmonidae > Salmo > Salmo salar. The sequence goes on from NC_059443.1 coordinate 94,185,171, forward strand.
TATAGACCTAATGCTGTTGTAGACCTAATGCTGTTGTAGACCTAATGCTGTTATAGACCTAATACTGTTATAGACCTAATATAGACCTAATGCTGTTATAGACCTAATATAGACCTAATGCTGTTATAGACCTAATGCTGTTATAGACCTAATGCTGTTATAGACCTAATATAGACCTAATTATGTTATAGACCTAATACTGTTATAGACCTAATACTGTTATAGACCTAATATAGTTATAGACCTAATGCTGTTATAGACCTAATATAGACCTAATGCTGTTATAGATCTAATATAGACCTAATACTGTTATAGATCTAATATAGACCTAATGCTGTTATAGACCTAATATAGACCTAATACTGTTATAGACCTAATGCTGTTATAGACCTAATATAGACCTAATGCTGTTATTGACCTAATATAGACCTAATGCTGTTATAGACCTAATGCTGTTATAGACCTAATGCTGTTATAGACCTAATACTGTTATAGACCTAATTCTGTTATAGACCTAATATATACCTAATACTGTTATAGACCTAATTCTGTTATAGACCTAATACTGTTATAGACCTAATGCTGTTATAGACCTAATGCTGTTATAGACCTAATATAGACCTAATGCTGTTATAGACCTAATACTGTTATAGACCTAATACTGTTATAGACCTAATGCTGTTATAGACCTAATATAGACCTAATGCTGTTATTGACCGAATGCTGTTATAGACCTAATACTGTTATAGACCTAATGCTGTTGTAGACCTAATGCTGTTGTAGACCTAATGCTGTTATAGACCTAATACTGTTATAGACCTAATATAGACCTAATTCTGTTATAGACCTAATATAGACCTAATGCTGTTATAGACCTAATGCTGTTATAGACCTAATGCTGTTATAGACCTAATATAGACCTAATTCTGTTATAGACCTAATACTGTTATAGACCTAATACTGTTATAGACCTAATATAGTTATAGACCTAATGCTGTTATAGACCTAATATAGACCTAATGCTGTTATAGATCTAATATAGACCTAATACTGTTATAGATCTAATATAGACCTAATGCTGTTATAGACCTAATATAGACCTAATACTGTTATAAACCTAATGCTGTTATAGACCTAATATAGACCTAATGCTGTTATTGACCTAATATAGACCTAATGCTGTTATAGACCTAATGCTGTTATAGACCTAATGCTGTTATAGACCTAATGCTGTTATAGACCTAATATAGACCTAATGCTGTTATAGATCTAATATAGACCTAATACTGTTATAGATCTAATATAGACCTAATGCTGTTATAGACCTAATACTGTTATAGACCTAATGCTGTTATAGACCTAATATAGACCTAATACTGTAATAGACCGAATGCTGTTATAGACCTAATACTGTTAAAGACCTAATGCTGTTGTAGACCTAATGCTGTTGTAGACCTAATGCTGTTATAGATCTAATACTGTTATAGACCTAATATAGACCTAATGCTGTTATAGACCTAATATAGACCTAATGCTGTTATAGACCGAATGCTGTTATAGACCTAATACTGTTATAGACCTAATGCTGTTGTAGACCTAATGCTGTTGTAGACCTAATGCTGTTATAGACCTAATACTGTTATAGACCTAATATAGACCTAATGCTGTTATAGACCTAATATAGACCTAATGCTGTTATAGACCTAATGCTGTTATAGACCTAATGCTGTTATAGACCTAATATAGACCTAATTCTGTTATAGACCTAATACTGTTATAGACCTAATACTGTTATAGACCTAATATAGTTATAGACCTAATGCTGTTATAGACCTAATATAGACCTAATGCTGTTATAGATCTAATATAGACCTAATACTGTTATAGATCTAATATAGACCTAATGCTGTTATAGACCTAATATAGACCTAATACTGTTATAGACCTAATGCTGTTATAGACCTAATATAGACCTAATGCTGTTATTGACCTAATATAGACCTAATGCTGTTATAGACCTAATGCTGTTATAGACCTAATGCTGTTATAGACCTAATGCTGTTATAGACCTAATATAGACCTAATGCTGTTATAGATCTAATATAGACCTAATACTGTTATAGATCTAATATAGACCTAATGCTGTTATAGACCTAATACTGTTATAGACCTAATGCTGTTATAGACCTAATATAGACCTAATACTGTAATAGACCGAATGCTGTTATAGACCTAATACTGTTAAAGACCTAATGCTGTTGTAGACCTAATGCTGTTGTAGACCTAATGCTGTTATAGACCTAATACTGTTATAGACCTAATATAGACCTAATGCTGTTATAGACCTAATATAGACCTAATGCTGTTATAGACCTAATGCTGTTATAGACCTAATGCTGTTATAGACCTAATATAGACCTAATTCTGTTATAGACCTTATACTGTTATAGACCTAATACTGTTATAGACCTAATATAGTTATAGACCTAATGCTGTTATAGACCTAATATAGACCTAATGCTGTTATAGATCTAATATAGACCTAATACTGTTATAGATCTAATATAGACCTAATGCTGTTATAGACCTAATATAGACCTAATACTGTTATAGACCTAATGCTGTTATAGACCTAATATAGACCTAATTCTGTTATAGACCTAATATTGTTATAGACCTAATACTGTTATAGACCTAATATAGACCTAATACTGTTATAGACCTAATGCTGTTATAGACCCAATATAGACCTAATACTGTTATAGACCTAATATAGACCTAATACTGTTATAGACCTAATATAGACCTAATACTGTTATAGACCTAATATAGACCTAATGCTGTTATAGACCTAATGTAGACCTAATGCTGTTATAGACCTAATACTGTTATAGACCTAATTCTGTTATAGACCTAATATAGACCTAATACTGTTATAGACCTAATATAGACCTAATACTGTTATAGACCTAATATTGACCTAATACTGTTATAGACCTAATGCTGTTACAGACCTAATACTGTTATAGACCTAATGCTGTTATAGACCTAATATTGTTATAGACCAAATGCTGTTATAGACCTAATATAGACCTAATATTGTTATAGACCTAATGCTGTTATAGACCTAATGCTGTTATAGACCTAATACTGTTATAGACCTAATGCTGTTATAGACCTAATGCTGTTATAGACCTAATGCTGTTATAGACCTAATACTGTTATAGACCTAATTCTGTTATAGACCTAATATATACCTAATACTGTTATAGACCTAATTCTGTTATAGACCTAATACTGTTATAGACCTAATGCTGTTATAGACCTAATGCTGTTATAGACCTAATACTGTTATAGACCTAATGCTGTTATAGACCAAATGCTGTTATAGATCTAATGCTGTTATAGACCTAATATAGACCTAATGCTGTTATAGACCTAATACTGTTATAGACCTAATGCTGTTATAGACCTAATACTGTTATAGACCCTAATGCTGTTATAGACCTAATGCTGTTATAGACCTAATGCTGTTATAGACCTAATATAGACCTAATACGGTTATAGACCTAATATTGTTATATACCTAATATAGACCTAATACTGTTATAGACCTAATATTGTTATAGACCTAATACTGTTATAGACCTAATATAGACCTAATACTGTTGTAGACCTAATACTGTTATAGACCTAATATAGACCTAATGCTGTTATAGACCTAATGCTGTTATAGACCTAATACTGTTATAGACCTAATACTGTTATAGACCTAATGCTGTTATAGACCTAATATAGACCTAATACTGTTATAGACCGAATGCTGTTATAGACCTAATACTGTTATAGACCTAATGCTGTTGTAGACCTAATGCTGTTGTAGACCTAATGCTGTTATAGACCTAATACTGTTATAGACCTAATATAGACCTAATGCTGTTATAGACCTAATATAGACCTAATGCTGTTATAGACCTAAAGCTGTTATAGACCTAATGCTGTTATAGACCTAATATAGACCTAATTCTGTTATAGACCTAATACTGTTATAGACCTAATACTGTTATAGACCTAATATAGTTATAGACCTAATGCTGTTATAGACCTAATATAGACCTAATGCTGTTATAGACCTAATATAGACCTAATGCTGTTATAGAACTAATGCTGTTATAGACCTAATGCTGTTATAGACCTAATGCTGTTATAGACCTAATATAGACCTAATTCTGTAATAGACCTAATACTGTTATAGACCTAATACTGTTATAGACCTAATATAGTTATAGACCTAATGCTGTTATAGACCTAATATAGACCTAATGCTGTTATAGATCTAATATAGACCTAATACTGTTATAGATCTAATATAGACCTAATGCTGTTATAGACCTAATATAGACCTAATACTGTTATAGACCTAATACTATTATAGACCTAATATAGACCTAATACTGTTATAGACCTAATATAGACCTAATACTGTTATAGACCTAATGCTGTTATAGACCTAATGCTGTTATAGACCTAATACTGTTATAGACCTAATGCTGTTATAGACCTAATATAGACCTAATGCTGTTATAGACCGAATGCTGTTATAGACCTAATACTGTTATAGACCTAATGCTGTTGTAGACCTAATGCTGTTGTAGACCTAATGCTGTTATAGACCTAATACTGTTATAGACCTAATATAGACCTAATGCTGTTATAGACCTAATATAGACCTAATGCTGTTATAGACCTAATGCTGTTATAGACCTAATGCTGTTATAGACCTAATATAGACCTAATACTGTTATAGACCTAATACTGTTATAGACCTAATATAGTTATAGACCTAATGCTGTTATAGACCTAATATAGACCTAATGCTGTTATAGATCTAATATAGACCTAATACTGTTATAGATCTAATATAGACCTAATGCTGTTATAGACCTAATATAGACCTAATACTGTTATAGACCTAATGCTGTTATAGACCTAATATAGACCTAATGCTGTTATTGACCTAATATAGACCTAATGCTGTTATAGACCTAATGCTGTTATAGACCTAATGCTGTTATAGACCTAATACTGTTATAGACCTAATTCTGTTATAGACCTAATATATACCTAATACTGTTATAGACCTAATTCTGTTATAGACCTAATATAGACCTAATGCTGTTATAGACCTAATATAGACCTAATGCTGTTATAGAACTAATGCTGTTATAGACCTAATGCTGTTATAGACCTAATGCTGTTATAGACCTAATATAGACCTAATTCTGTAATAGACCTAATACTGTTATAGACCTAATACTGTTATAGACCTAATATAGTTATAGACCTAATGCTGTTATAGACCTAATATAGACCTAATGCTGTTATAGATCTAATATAGACCTAATACTGTTATAGATCTAATATAGACCTAATGCTGTTATAGACCTAATATAGACCTAATACTGTTATAGACCTAATACTATTATAGACCTAATATAGACCTAATACTGTTATAGACCTAAAATAGACCTAATACTGTTATAGACCTAATGCTGTTATAGACCTAATGCTGTTATAGACCTAATACTGTTATAGACCTAATGCTGTTATAGACCTAATATAGACCTAATGCTGTTATAGACCGAATGCTGTTATAGACCTAATACTGTTATAGACCTAATGCTGTTGTAGACCTAATGCTGTTGTAGACCTAATGCTGTTATAGACCTAATACTGTTATAGACCTAATATAGACCTAATGCTGTTATAGACCTAATATAGACCTAATGCTGTTATAGACCTAATGCTGTTATAGACCTAATGCTGTTATAGACCTAATATAGACCTAATTCTGTTATAGACCTAATACTGTTATAGACCTAATACTGTTATAGACCTAATATAGTTATAGACCTAATGCTGTTATAGACCTAATATAGACCTAATGCTGTTATAGATCTAATATAGACCTAATACTGTTATAGATCTAATATAGACCTAATGCTGTTATAGACCTAATATAGACCTAATACTGTTATAGACCTAATGCTGTTATAGACCTAATATAGACCTAATGCTGTTATTGACCTAATATAGACCTAATGCTGTTATAGACCTAATGCTGTTATAGACCTAATGCTGTTATAGACCTAATACTGTTATAGACCTAATTCTGTTATAGACCTAATATATACCTAATACTGTTATAGACCTAATTCTGTTATAGACCTAATACTGTTATAGACCTAATGCTGTTATAGACCTAATGCTGTTATAGACCTAATATAGACCTAATGCTGTTATAGACCTAATACTGTTATAGACCTAATACTGTTATAGACCTAATGCTGTTATAGACCTAATATAGACCTAATGCTGTTATAGACCGAATGCTGTTATAGACCTAATACTGTTATAGACCTAATGCTGTTGTAGACCTAATGCTGTTGTAGACCTAATGCTGTTATAGACCTAATACTGTTATAGACCTAATATAGACCTAATGCTGTTATAGACCTAATATAGACCTAATGCTGTTATAGACCTAATGCTGTTATAGACCTAATGCTGTTATAGACCTAATATAGACCTAATACTGTTATAAACCTAATGCTGTTATAGACCTAATATAGACCTAATGCTGTTATTGACCTAATATAGACCTAATGCTGTTATAGACCTAATGCTGTTATAGACCTAATGCTGTTATAGACCTAATGCTGTTATAGACCTAATATAGACCTAATGCTGTTATAGATCTAATATAGACCTAATACTGTTATAGATCTAATATAGACCTAATGCTGTTATAGACCTAATACTGTTATAGACCTAATGCTGTTATAGACCTAATATAGACCTAATACTGTAATAGACCGAATGCTGTTATAGACCTAATACTGTTAAAGACCTAATGCTGTTGTAGACCTAATGCTGTTGTAGACCTAATGCTGTTATAGACCTAATACTGTTATAGACCTAATATAGACCTAATGCTGTTATAGACCTAATATAGACCTAATGCTGTTATAGACCGAATGCTGTTATAGACCTAATACTGTTATAGACCTAATGCTGTTGTAGACCTAATGCTGTTGTAGACCTAATGCTGTTATAGACCTAATACTGTTATAGACCTAATATAGACCTAATGCTGTTATAGACCTAATATAGACCTAATGCTGTTATAGACCTAATGCTGTTATAGACCTAATGCTGTTATAGACCTAATATAGACCTAATTCTGTTATAGACCTAATACTGTTATAGACCTAATACTGTTATAGACCTAATATAGTTATAGACCTAATGCTGTTATAGACCTAATATAGACCTAATGCTGTTATAGATCTAATATAGACCTAATACTGTTATAGATCTAATATAGACCTAATGCTGTTATAGACCTAATATAGACCTAATACTGTTATAGACCTAATGCTGTTATAGACCTAATATAGACCTAATGCTGTTATTGACCTAATATAGACCTAATGCTGTTATAGACCTAATGCTGTTATAGACCTAATGCTGTTATAGACCTAATGCTGTTATAGACCTAATATAGACCTAATGCTGTTATAGATCTAATATAGACCTAATACTGTTATAGATCTAATATAGACCTAATGCTGTTATAGACCTAATACTGTTATAGACCTAATGCTGTTATAGACCTAATATAGACCTAATACTGTAATAGACCGAATGCTGTTATAGACCTAATACTGTTAAAGACCTAATGCTGTTGTAGACCTAATGCTGTTGTAGACCTAATGCTGTTATAGACCTAATACTGTTATAGACCTAATATAGACCTAATGCTGTTATAGACCTAATATAGACCTAATGCTGTTATAGACCTAATGCTGTTATAGACCTAATGCTGTTATAGACCTAATATAGACCTAATTCTGTTATAGACCTTATACTGTTATAGACCTAATACTGTTATAGACCTAATATAGTTATAGACCTAATGCTGTTATAGACCTAATATAGACCTAATGCTGTTATAGATCTAATATAGACCTAATACTGTTATAGATCTAATATAGACCTAATGCTGTTATAGACCTAATATAGACCTAATACTGTTATAGACCTAATGCTGTTATAGACCTAATATAGACCTAATTCTGTTATAGACCTAATATTGTTATAGACCTAATACTGTTATAGACCTAATATAGACCTAATACTGTTATAGACCTAATGCTGTTATAGACCCAATATAGACCTAATACTGTTATAGACCTAATATAGACCTAATACTGTTATAGACCTAATATAGACCTAATACTGTTATAGACCTAATATAGACCTAATGCTGTTATAGACCTAATGTAGACCTAATGCTGTTATAGACCTAATACTGTTATAGACCCTAATTCTGTTATAGACCTAATATAGACCTAATACTGTTATAGACCTAATATAGACCTAATACTGTTATAGACCTAATATTGACCTAATACTGTTATAGACCTAATGCTGTTACAGACCTAATACTGTTATAGACCTAATGCTGTTATAGACCTAATACTGTTATAGACCAAATGCTGTTATAGACCTAATATAGACCTAATATTGTTATAGACCTAATGCTGTTATAGACCTAATGCTGTTATAGACCTAATACTGTTATAGACCTAATGCTGTTATAGACCTAATGCTGTTATAGACCTAATGCTGTTATAGACCTAATACTGTTATAGACCTAATTCTGTTATAGACCTAATATATACCTAATACTGTTATAGACCCAATTCTGTTATAGACCTAATACTGTTATAGACCTAATGCTGTTATAGACCTAATGCTGTTATAGACCTAATACTGTTATAGACCTAATGCTGTTATAGACCAAATGCTGTTATAGACCTAATGCTGTTATAGACCTAATATAGACCTAATGCTGTTATAGACCTAATACTGTTATAGACCTAATGCTGTTATAGACCTAATACTGTTATAGACCTAATGCTGTTATAGACCTAATGCTGTTATAGACCTAATGCTGTTATAGACCTAATATAGACCTAATACGGTTATAGACCTAATATTGTTATATACCTAATATAGACCTAATACTGTTATAGACCTAATATTGTTATAGACCTAATACTGTTATAGACCTAATATAGACCTAATACTGTTGTAGACCTAATACTGTTATAGACCTAATATAGACCTAATGCTGTTATAGACCTAATGCTGTTATAGACCTAATACTGTTATAGACCTAATACTGTTATAGACCTAATGCTGTTATAGACCTAATATAGACCTAATACTGTTATAGACCGAATGCTGTTATAGACCTAATACTGTTATAGACCTAATGCTGTTGTAGACCTAATGCTGTTGTAGACCTAATGCTGTTATAGACCTAATACTGTTATAGACCTAATATAGACCTAATGCTGTTATAGACCTAATATAGACCTAATGCTGTTATAGATCTAATATAGACCTAATACTGTTATAGATCTAATATAGACCTAATGCTGTTATAGACCTAATATAGACCTAATACTGTTATAGACCTAATGCTGTTATAGACCTAATATAGACCTAATGCTGTTATTGACCTAATATAGACCTAATGCTGTTATAGACCTAATGCTGTTATAGACCTAATGCTGTTATAGACCTAATGCTGTTATAGACCTAATATAGACCTAATGCTGTTATAGATCTAATATAGACCTAATACTGTTATAGATCTAATATAGACCTAATGCTGTTATAGACCTAATACTGTTATAGACCTAATGCTGTTATAGACCTAATATAGACCTAATACTGTAATAGACCGAATGCTGTTATAGACCTAATACTGTTAAAGACCTAATGCTGTTGTAGACCTAATGCTGTTGTAGACCTAATGCTGTTATAGACCTAATACTGTTATAGACCTAATATAGACCTAATGCTGTTATAGACCTAATATAGACCTAATGCTGTTATAGACCTAATGCTGTTATAGACCTAATGCTGTTATAGACCTAATATAGACCTAATTCTGTTATAGACCTTATACTGTTATAGACCTAATACTGTTATAGACCTAATATAGTTATAGACCTAATGCTGTTATAGACCTAATATAGACCTAATGCTGTTATAGATCTAATATAGACCTAATACTGTTATAGATCTAATATAGACCTAATGCTGTTATAGACCTAATATAGACCTAATACTGTTATAGACCTAATGCTGTTATAGACCTAATATAGACCTAATTCTGTTATAGACCTAATATTGTTATAGACCTAATACTGTTATAGACCTAATATAGACCTAATACTGTTATAGACCTAATGCTGTTATAGACCCAATATAGACCTAATACTGTTATAGACCTAATATAGACCTAATACTGTTATAGACCTAATATAGACCTAATACTGTTATAGACCCTAATATAGACCTAATGCTGTTATAGACCTAATGTAGACCTAATGCTGTTATAGACCTAATACTGTTATAGACCTAATTCTGTTATAGACCTAATATAGACCTAATACTGTTATAGACCTAATATAGACCTAATACTGTTATAGACCTAATATTGACCTAATACTGTTATAGACCTAATGCTGTTACAGACCTAATACTGTTATAGACCTAATGCTGTTATAGACCTAATACTGTTATAGACCAAATGCTGTTATAGACCTAATATAGACCTAATATTGTTATAGACCTAATGCTGTTATAGACCTAATGCTGTTATAGACCTAATACTGTTATAGACCTAATGCTGTTATAGACCTAATGCTGTTATAGACCTAATGCTGTTATAGACCTAATACTGTTATAGACCTAATTCTGTTATAGACCTAATATATACCTAATACTGTTATAGACCTAATTCTGTTATAGACCTAATACTGTTATAGACCTAATGCTGTTATAGACCTAATGCTGTTATAGACCTAATACTGTTATAGACCTAATGCTGTTATAGACCAAATGCTGTTATAGACCTAATGCTGTTATAGACCTAATATAGACCTAATGCTGTTATAGACCTAATACTGTTATAGACCTAATGCTGTTATAGACCTAATACTGTTATAGACCTAATGCTGTTATAGACCTAATGCTGTTATAGACCTAATGCTGTTATAGACCTAATATAGACCTAATACGGTTATAGACCTAATATTGTTATATACCTAATATAGACCTAATACTGTTATAGACCTAATATTGTTATAGACCTAATACTGTTATAGACCTAATATAGACCTAATACTGTTGTAGACCTAATACTGTTATAGACCCTAATATAGACCTAATGCTGTTATAGACCTAATGCTGTTATAGACCTAATACTGTTATAGACCTAATACTGTTATAGACCTAATGCTGTTATAGACCTAATATAGACCTAATACTGTTATAGACCGAATGCTGTTATAGACCTAATACTGTTATAGACCTAATGCTGTTGTAGACCTAATGCTGTTGTAGACCTAATGCTGTTATAGACCTAATACTGTTATAGACCAATATAGACCTAATGCTGTTATAGACCTAATATAGACCTAATGCTGTTATAGACCTAAAGCTGTTATAGACCTAATGCTGTTATAGACCTAATATAGACCTAATTCTGTTATAGACCTAATACTGTTATAGACCTAATACTGTTATAGACCTAATATAGTTATAGACCTAATGCTGTTATAGACCTAATATAGACCTAATGCTGTTATAGATCTAATATAGACCTAATACTGTTATAGATCTAATATAGACCTAATGCTGTTATAGACCTAATATAGACCTAATACTGTTATAGACCTAATGCTGTTATAGACCTAATATAGACCTAATGCTGTTATAGACCTAATATAGACCTAATGCTGTTATAGAACTAATGCTGTTATAGACCTAATGCTGTTATAGACCTAATGCTGTTATAGACCTAATATAGACCTAATTCTGTAATAGACCTAATACTGTTATAGACCTAATACTGTTATAGACCTAATATAGTTATAGACCTAATGCTGTTATAGACCTAATATAGACCTAATGCTGTTATAGATCTAATATAGACCTAATACTGTTATAGATCTAATATAGACCTAATGCTGTTATAGACCTAATATAGACCTAATACTGTTATAGACCTAATACTATTATAGACCTAATATAGACCTAATACTGTTATAGACCTAATATAGACCTAATACTGTTATAGACCTAATGCTGTTATAGACCTAATGCTGTTATAGACCTAATACTGTTATAGACCTAATGCTGTTATAGACCAATATAGACCTAATGCTGTTATAGACCGAATGCTGTTATAGACCTAATACTGTTATAGACCTAATGCTGTTGTAGACCTAATGCTGTTGTAGACCTAATGCTGTTATAGACCTAATACTGTTATAGACCTAATATAGACCTAATGCTGTTATAGACCTAATATAGACCTAATGCTGTTATAGACCTAATGCTGTTATAGACCTAATGCTGTTATAGACCTAATATAGACCTAATACTGTTATAGACCTAATACTGTTATAGACCTAATATAGTTATAGACCTAATGCTGTTATAGACCTAATATAGACCTAATGCTGTTATAGATCTAATATAGACCTAATACTGTTATAGATCTAATATAGACCTAATGCTGTTATAGACCTAATATAGACCTAATACTGTTATAGACCTAATGCTGTTATAGACCTAATATAGACCTAATGCTGTTATTGACCTAATATAGACCTAATGCTGTTATAGACCTAATGCTGTTATAGACCTAATGCTGTTATAGACCTAATACTGTTATAGACCTAATTCTGTTATAGACCTAATATATACCTAATACTGTTATAGACCTAATTCTGTTATAGACCTAATATAGACCTAATGCTGTTATAGACCAAATTAGGCCTAATGCTGTTATAGAACTAATGCTGTTATAGACCTAATGCTGTTATAGACCTAATGCTGTTATAGACCTAATATAGACCTAATTCTGTAATAGACCTAATACTGTTATAGACCTAATACTGTTATAGACCTAATATAGTTATAGACCTAATGCTGTTATAGATCTAATATAGACCTAATACTGTTATAGATCTAATATAGACCTAATGCTGTTATAGACCTAATATAGACCTAATACTGTTATAGACCTAATACTATTATAGACCTAATATAGACCTAATACTGTTATAGACCTAAAATAGACCTAATACTGTTATAGACCTAATGCTGTTATAGACCTAATGCTGTTATAGACCTAATACTGTTATAGACCTAATGCTGTTATAGACCTAATATAGACCTAATGCTGTTATAGACCGAATGCTGTTATAGACCTAATACTGTTATAGACCTAATGCTGTTGTAGACCTAATGCTGTTGTAGACCTAATGCTGTTATAGACCTAATACTGTTATAGACCTAATATAGACCTAATGCTGTTATAGACCTAATATAGACCTAATGCTGTTATAGACCTAATGCTGTTATAGACCTAATGCTGTTATAGACCTAATATAGACCTAATTCTGTTATAGACCTAATACTGTTATAGACCTAATACTGTTATAGACCTAATATAGTTATAGACCTAATGCTGTTATAGACCTAATATAGACCTAATGCTGTTATAGATCTAATATAGACCTAATACTGTTATAGATCTAATATAGACCTAATGCTGTTATAGACCTAATATAGACCTAATACTGTTATAGACCTAATGCTGTTATAGACCTAATATAGACCTAATGCTGTTATTGACCTAATATAGACCTAATGCTGTTATAGACCTAATGCTGTTATAGACCTAATGCTGTTATAGACCTAATACTGTTATAGACCTAATTCTGTTATAGACCTAATATATACCTAATACTGTTATAGACCTAATTCTGTTATAGACCTAATACTGTTATAGACCTAATGCTGTTATAGACCTAATGCTGTTATAGACCTAATATAGACCTAATGCTGTTATAGACCTAATACTGTTATAGACCTAATACTGTTATAGACCTAATGCTGTTATAGACTTAATATAGACCTAATGCTGTTATAGACCGAATGCTGTTATAGACCTAATACTGTTATAGACCTAATGCTGTTGTAGACCTAATGCTGTTGTAGACCTAATGCTGTTATAGACCTAATACTGTTATAGACCTAATATAGACCTAATGCTGTTATAGACCTAATATAGACCTAATGCTGTTATAGACCTAATGCTGTTATAGACCTAATGCTGTTATAGACCTAATATAGACCTAATTCTGTTATAGACCTAATACTGTTATAGACCTAATACTGTTATAGACCTAATATAGTTATAGACCTAATGCTGTTATAGACCTAATATAGACCTAATGCTGTTATAGATCTAATATAGACCTAATACTGTTATAGATCTAATATAGACCTAATGCTGTTATAGACCTAATATAGACCTAATACTGTTATAAACCTAATGCTGTTATAGACCTAATATAGACCTAATGCTGTTATTGACCTAATATAGACCTAATGCTGTTATAGACCTAATGCTGTTATAGACCTAATGCTGTTATAGACCTAATGCTGTTATAGACCTAATATAGACCTAATGCTGTTATAGATCTAATATAGACCTAATACTGTTATAGATCTAATATAGACCTAATGCTGTTATAGACCTAATACTGTTATAGACCTAATGCTGTTATAGACCTAATATAGACCTAATACTGTAATAGACCGAATGCTGTTATAGACCTAATACTGTTAAAGACCTAATGCTGTTGTAGACCTAATGCTGTTGTAGACCTAATGCTGTTGTAGACCTAATGCTGTTATAGACCTAATGCTGTTATAGACCTAATATAGACCTAATGCTGTTATAGACCTAATGCTGTTATAGACCTAATGCTGTTATAGACCTAATATAGACCTAATTCTGTTATAGACCTAATACTGTTATAGACCTAATACTGTTATAGACCTAATATAGTTATAGACCTAATGCTGTTATAGACCTAATATAGACCTAATGCTGTTATAGATCTAATATAGACCTAATACTGTTATAGATCTAATATAGACCTAATGCTGTTATAGACCTAATATAGACCTAATACTGTTATAGACCTAATGCTGTTATAGACCTAATATAGACCTAATGCTGTTATTGACCTAATATAGACCTAATGCTGTTATAGACCTAATGCTGTTATAGACCTAATGCTGTTATAGACCTAATACTGTTATAGACCTAATTCTGTTATAGACCTAATATATACCTAATACTGTTATAGACCTAATTCTGTTATAGACCTAATACTGTTATAAACCTAATGCTGTTATAGACCTAATGCTGTTATAGACCTAATATAGACCTAATGCTGTTATAGACCTAATACTGTTATAGACCTAATACTGTTATAGACCTAATGCTGTTATAGACTTAATATAGACCTAATGCTGTTATAGACCGAATGCTGTTATAGACCTAATACTGTTATAGACCTAATGCTGTTGTAGACCTAATGCTGTTAGTAGACCTAATGCTGTTATAGACCCTAATATAGACCTAATGCTGTTATAGACCTAATATAGACCTAATGCTGTTATAGACCTAATGCTGTTATAGACCTAATGCTGTTATAGACCTAATATAGACCTAATGCTGTTATAGACCTAATACTGTTATAGACCTAATACTGTTATAGACCTAAAGTTATAGACCTAATGCTGTTATAGACCTAATTATAGACCTAATGCTGTTATAGACCTAATATAGACCTAATACTGTCAATATAGACCTAATGCTGTTATAGACCTAATACTGTTATAGACCTAATGCTGTTATAGACCTAATACTGTTATAGACCTAATGCTGTTATAGACCTAATGCGTATAGACCCTAATGCTGTTATAGACCTAATATAGACCTAATGCTGTTATAGACCTAATACTGTTATAGACCTAATGCTGTGTATAGACCTAATACTGTTATAGACCTAATGCTGTTTGCTATAGACCTAATACTGTTATAGACCTAATGCTGTTATAGACCTAATGCTGTTATAGACCTAATTTTATAGACCTAATGCTGTTATAGACCTAATATAGACCTAATGCTGTTATAGACCTAATGCTGTTATAGACCTAATGCTGTTATAGACCCTAATACTGTTATAGACCTAATTCTGTTATAGACCTAATATATACCTAATACTGTTATAGACCTAATTCTGTTATAGACCTAATACTGTTATAGACCTAATGCTGTTATAGACCTAATGCTGTTATAGACCTAATATAGACCTAATGCTGTTATAGACCTAATACTGTTATAGACCTAATACTGTTATAGACCTAATGCTGTTATAGACCTAATATAGACCTAATGCTGTTATAGACCGAATGCTGTTATAGACCTAATACTGTTATAGACCTAATGCTGTTGTAGACCTAATGCTGTTGTAGACCTAATGCTGTTATAGACCTAATACTGTTATAGACCTAATATAGACCTAATGCTGTTATAGACCTAATATAGACCTAATGCTGTTATAGACCTAATGCTGTTATAGACCTAATGCTGTTATAGACCTAATATAGACCTAATTCTGTTATAGACCTAATACTGTTATAGACCTAATACTGTTATAGACCTAATATAGTTATAGACCTAATGCTGTTATAGACCTAATATAGACCTAATGCTGTTATAGATCTAATATAGACCTAATACTGTTATAGATCTAATATAGACCTAATGCTGTTATAGACCTAATATAGACCTAATACTGTTATAGACCTAATGCTGTTATAGACCTAATATAGACCTAATGCTGTTATTGACCTAATATAGACCTAATGCTGTTATAGACCTAATGCTGTTATAGACCTAATGCTGTTATAGACCTAATGCTGTTATAGACCTAATATAGACCTAATGCTGTTATAGATCTAATATAGACCTAATACTGTTATAGATCTAATATAGACCTAATGCTGTTATAGACCTAATACTGTTATAGACCTAATGCTGTTATAGACCTAATATAGACCTAATACTGTAATAGACCGAATGCTGTTATAGACCTAATACTGTTAAAGACCTAATGCTGTTGTAGACCTAATGCTGTTGTAGACCTAATGCTGTTATAGACCTAATACTGTTATAGACCTAATATAGACCTAATGCTGTTATAGACCTAATATAGACCTAATGCTGTTATAGACCTAATGCTGTTATAGACCTAATGCTGTTATAGACCTAATATAGACCTAATTTTGTTATAGACCTAATACTGTTATAGACCTAATAATGTTATAGACCTAATATAGTTATAGACCTAATGCTGTTATAGACCTAATATAGACCTAATGCTGTTATAGATCTAATATAGACCTAATACTGTTATAGATCTAATATAGACCTAATGCTGTTATAGACCTAATATAGACCTAATACTGTTATAGACCTAATGCTGTTATAGACCTAATATAGACCTAATGCTGTTATAGACCTAATATAGACCTAATGCTGTTATAGACCTAATGCTGTTATAGACCTAATATAGACCTAATTCTGTTATAGACCTAATACTGTTATAGACCTAACACTGTTATAGACCTAATATAGTTATAGACCTAATGCTGTTATAGACCTAATATAGACCTAATGCTGTTATAGATCTAATATAGACCTAATACTGTTATAGATCTAATATAGACCTAATGCTGTTATAGACCTAATATAGACCTAATACTGTTATAGACCTAATACTATTATAGACCTAATATAGACCTAATACTGTTATAGACCTAATATAGACCTAATACTGTTATAGACCTAATGCTGTTATAGACCTAATGCTGTTATAGACCTAATACTGTTATAGACCTAATGCTGTTATAGACCTAATATAGACCTAATGCTGTTATAGACCTAATACTGTTATAGACCTAATACTGTTATAGACCTAATATAGACCTAATACTGTTATAGCCCTAATGCTGTTATAGACCTAATGCTGTTATAGACCTAATGCTGTTATAGACCTTATATAGACCTAATACTGTTATAGACCTAATACTGTTATATACCTAATGCTGTTATAGACCTAATATAGACCTAATTCTGTTATAGACCTAATATTGTTATAGACCTAATACTGTTATAGACCTAATATAGACCTAATACTGTTATAGACCTAATGCTGTTATAGACCTAATAAACAACTAATACTGTTATAGACCTAATATAGACCTAATACTGTTATAGACCTAATACTGTTATAGACCCTAATATAGACCTAATACTGTTATAGACCTAATATAGACCTAATGCTGTTATAGACCTAATGTAGACCTAATGCTGTTATAGACCTAATACTGTTATAGACCTAATTCTGTTATAGACCTAATATAGACCTAATACTGTTATAGACCTAATATAGACCTAATACTGTTATAGACCTAATATAGACCTAATACTGTTACAGACCTAATGCTGTTACAGACCTAATACTGTTATAGACCTAATGCTGTTATAGACCTAATACTGTTATAGACCAAATGCTGTTATAGACCTAATATAGACCTAATATTGTTATAGACCTAATGCTGTTATAGACCTAATGCTGTTATAGACCTAATACTGTTATAGACCTAATGCTGTTATAGACCTAATGTTATAGACCTAATGCTGTTATAGACCTAATGCTGTTATAGACCTAATTCTGTTATAGACCCTAATTCTGTTATAGACCTAATCTGTTATAGACCTAATACTGTTATAGACCCTAATGCTGTTATAGACCTAATGCTGTTATAGACCTAATGACAGCTGTTATAGACCTAATGCTGTTATAGACCTAATCTGTTATAGACCTAATGCTGTTATAGACCTAATGCTGTTATAGACCTAATGCTGTTATAGACCTAATGCTGTTATAGACCTAATGCTGTTATAGACCTAATATAGACCTAATGCTGTTATAGACCTAATACTGTTATAGACCTAATGCTGTTATAGACCTAAGTTATAGACCTAATGCTGTTATAGACCTAATGCTGTTATAGACCTAATACTGTTATAGACCTAATGCTGTTGTAGACCTAATGCTGTTGTAGACCTAATGCTGTTGTAGACCTAATGCTGTTATAGACCTAATACTGTTATAGACCTAATATAGACATAATGCTGTTATAGACCTAATATAGACCTAATGCTGTTATAGACCTAATGCTGTTATAGACCTAATGCTGTTATAGACCTAATATAGACCTAATTCTGTTATAGACCTAATACTGTTATAGACCTAATACTGTTATAGACCTAATATAGTTATAGACCTAATGCTGTTATAGACCTAATATAGACCTAATGCTGTTATAGATCTAATATAGACCTAATACTGTTATAGATCTAATATAGACCTAATGCTGTTATAGACCTAATATAGACCTAATACTGTTATAGACCTAATGCTGTTATAGACCCTAATATAGACCTAATGCTGTTATAGACCTAATATAGACCTAATGCTGTTATAGACCTAATGCTTCCAATGCTGTTATAGACCTAATGCTGTTGTAGACCTAATGCTGTTATAGACCTAATACTGTTATAGACCTAATATAGACCTAATGCTGTTATAGACCTAATATAGACCTAATGCTGTTATAGACCTAATGCTGTTATAGACCTAATGCTGTTATAGACCTAATATAGACCTAATTCTGTTATAGACCTAATACTGTTATAGACCTAATACTGTTATAGACCCAATATAGTTATAGACCTAATGCTGTTATAGACCTAATATAGACCTAATGCTGTTATAGATCTAATATAGACCTAATACTGTTATAGATCTAATATAGACCTAATGCTGTTATAGACCTAATATAGACCTAATACTGTTATAGACCTAATGCTGTTATAGACCTAATGCTGTTATAGACCTAATACTGTTATAGACCTAATTCTGTTATAGACCTAATATAGACCTAATACTGTTATAGACCCAATGCTGTTATAGACCTAATACTGTTATAGACCTAATGCTGTTATAGACCTAATGCTGTTATAGACCTAATATAGACCTAATGCTGTTATAGACCTAATACTGTTATAGACCTAATACTGTTATAGACCTAATGCTGTTATAGACCTAATATAGACCTAATGCTGTTATAGACCGAATGCTGTTATAGACCAATACTGTTATAGACCCTAATGCTGTTGTAGACCTAATGCTGTTGTAGACCTAATGCTGTTATAGACCTAATACTGTTATAGACCTAATATAGACCTAATGCTGTTATAGACCTAATATAGACCTAATGCTGTTATAGACCTAATGCTGTTATAGACCTAATGCTGTTATAGACCTAATATAGACCTAATTCTGTTATAGACCTAATACTGTTATAGACCTAATACTGTTATAGACCTAATATAGTTATAGACCTAATGCTGTTATAGACCTAATATAGACCTAATGCTGTTATAGATCTAATATAGACCTAATACTGTTATAGATCTAATATAGACCTAATGCTGTTATAGACCTAATATAGACCTAATACTGTTATAGACCTAATGCTGTTATAGACCTAATATAGACCTAATGCTGTTATTGACCTAATATAGACCTAATGCTGTTATAGACCTAATGCTGTTATAGACCCTAATGCTGTTATAGACCTAATGCTGTTATAGACCTAATATAGACCTAATGCTGTTATAGACCTAAATTATAGACCTAATACTGTTATAGATCTAATATAGACCTAATGCTGTTATAGACCTAATACTGTTATAGACCTAATGCTGTTATAGACCTAATATAGACCTAATACGCCTAATCTATTATAGACCTAATGCTGTTATAGACCCTAATATAGACCTAATACTGTTATAGACCTAATGCTGTTATAGACCTAATATAGACCTAATGCTGTTATAGACCTAATATAGACCTAATGCTGTTATAGACCTAATGCTGTTATAGACCTAATGCTGTTATAGACCTAATACTGTTATAGACCTAATGCTGTTATAGACCTAATATAGACCTAATACTGTTATAGACCTAATGCTGTTATAGACCTAATACTGTTATAGACCTAATATAGACCTAATACTGTTATAGACCTAATGCTGTTATAGACCTAATATAGACCTAATGCTGTTATAGACCCTAATGCTGTTATAGACCTAATGCTGTTATAGACCTAATATAGACCTACGTTATAGACCTAATGCTGTTATAGACCTAATACTGTTATAGACCTAATGCTGTTATAGACCTAATGCTGTTATAGACCTAATATAGACCTAATGCTGTTATAGACCTAATATAGACCTAATACTGTTATAGACCCTAATAAAGTTATAGACCTAATGCTGTTATAGACCTAATATAGACCTAATACTGTTATAGACCTAATGCTGTTATAGACCTAATGCTGTTATAGACCTAATATAGACCTAATGCTGTTATAGACCTAATGCTGTTATAGACCTAATGCTGTTATAGACCTAATATAGACCTAATACTGTTATAGACCTAATGCTGTTATAGACCTAATACTGTTATAGACCTAATACTGTTATAGACCTAATACTGTTATAGACCTAATATAGACCTAATGCTGTTATAGACCTAATATAGACCTAATGCTGTTATAGACCTAATATAGACCTAATGCTGTTATAGACCTAATACTGTTATAGACCCTAATTCTGTTATAGACCTAATATAGACCTAATACTGTTATAGACCTAATATAGACCTAATACTGTTATAGACCTAATATAGACCTAATACTGTTATAGACCTAATGCTGTTATAGACCTAATACTGTTATAGACCTAATGCTGTTATAGACCTAATACTGTTATAGACCTAATGCTGTTATAGACCTAATATAGACCTAATATTGTTATAGACCTAATGCTGTTATAGACCTAATGCTGTTATAGACCTAATACTGTTATAGACCTAATGCTGTTATAGACCTAATGCTGTTATAGACCTAATGCTGTTATAGACCTAATACTGTTATAGACCTAATATAGACCTAATGCTGTTATAGACCTAATACTGTTATAGACCTAATGCTGTTATAGACCTAATGCTGTTATAGACCTAATGCTGTTATAGACCTAATATAGACCTAATGCTGTTATAGACCTAATACTGTTATAGACCTAATATAGACCTAATGCTGTTATATACCTAATTATAGACCTATAGACCTAATGCTGTTATAGACCTAATGCTGTTATAGACCTAATGCTGTTATAGACCTAATATAGACCTAATGCTGTTATAGACCTAATACTGTTATAGACCTAATGCTGTTATAGACCTAATGCTGTTATAGACCTAATGCTGTTATAGACCTAATATAGACCTAATGCTGTTATAGACCTAATACTGTTATAGACCTAATACTGTTATAGACCTAATGCTGTTATAGACCTAATGCTGTTATAGACCTAATATAGACCTAATGCTGTTATAGACCTAATACTGTTATAGACCTAATACTGTTATAGACCTAATACTGTTATAGACCTAATGCTGTTATAGACCTAATACTGTTATAGACCTAATGCTGTTATAGACCTAATATAGACCTAATGCTGTTATAGACCTAATATAGACCTAATGCTGTTATAGACCTAAGTATAGACCTAATACTGTTATAGACCTAATACTGTTATAGACCTAATATAGACCTAATGCTGTTATAGACCCTAATATAGACCTAATACTGTTATAGACCTAATGCTGTTATAGACCTAATGCTGTTATAGACCTAATATAGACCTAATGCTGTTATAGACCTAATGCTGTTATAGACCTAATACTGTTATAGACCCTAATATAGACCTAATGCTGTTATAGACCTAATGCTGTTATAGACCAATATAGACCTAATGCTGTTATAGACCTAATATAGACCTAATACTGTTATAGACCTAATGCTGTTATAGACCTAATGCTGTTATAGACCTAATATAGACCTAATTCTGTTATAGACCTAATACTGTTATAGACCTAATACTGTTATAGACCTAAACTGTTATAGACCTAATACTGTTATAGACCTATAGACCTAATACTGTTATAGACCTAATACTGTTATAGACCTAATATAGACCTAATGCTATCTATAGACCTAATGCTGTTATAGACCTAATGCTGTTATAGAGCTAATGCTGTTATAGACCTAATATAGACCTAGTTATAGACTAATATAGACCTAATACTGTTATAGACCTAATATAGACCTAATACTGTTATAGACCTAATGTTATAGACCTAATGCTGTTATAGACCTAATACTGTTATAGACCTAATACTGTTATAGACCTAATGCTGTTATAGACCTAATACTGTTATAGACCTAATACTGTTATAGACCTAATATAGACCTAATACTGTTATAGACCTAATACTGTTATAGACCTAATGCTGTTATAGACCTAATATAGACCGAATACTGTTATAGACCTAATAAGACCTGCTGTTATAGACCTAATGCTGTTATAGACCTAATACTGTTATAGACCTAATACTGTTATAGACCTAATGCTGTTATAGACCTAATGCTTATAGCCCTAATGCTGTTATAGACCTAATGCTGTTATAGACCTAATGCTGTTATAGACCCTAATCTGTTATAGACCTAATGCTGTTATAGACCTAATACTGTTATATACCTAATGCTGTTATAGACCTAATATAGACCTAATTCTGTTATAGACCTAATATTGTTATAGACCTAATGCTGTTATAGACCTAATCTTTATAGACCTAATACTGTTATAGACCTAATGCTGTTATAGACCTAATACTGTTATAGACCTAATATAGACCTAATACTGTTATAGACCTAATGCTGTTATAGACCTAATTTATAGACCTAATACTGTTATAGACCCAAATATAGACCTAATACTGTTATAGACCCTAATATAGACCTAATGCTGTTATAGACCTAATTTGATATAGACCTAATGCTGTTATAGACCTAATACTGTTATAGACCTAATTCTGTTATAGACCTAATATAGACCTAATACTGTTATAGACCTAATATAGACCTAATACTGTTATAGACCTAATATAGACCTAATACTGTTATAGACCTAATGCTGTTACAGACCTAATACTGTTATAGACCTAATGCTGTTATAGACCTAATACTGTTATAGACCAAATGCTGTTATAGACCTAATATAGACCTAATATTGTTATAGACCTAATGCTGTTATAGACCTAATGCTGTTATAGACCTAATACTGTTATAGACCTAATGCTGTTATAGACCTAATATATACCTAATACTGTTATAGACCTAATTCTGTTATAGACCTAATACTGTTATAGACCTAATGCTGTTATAGACCTAATGCTGTTATAGACCTAATATAGACCTAATGCTGTTATAGACCCTAATACTGTTATAGACCTAATGCTGTTATAGACCTAATGCTGTTATAGACCTAATACTGTTATAGACCTAATGCTGTTATAGACCTAATATAGACCTAATGCTGTTATAGACCTAATACTGTTATAGACCTAATGCTGTTATAGACCTAATGCTGTTATAGACCTAATGCTGTTATAGACCTAATATAGACCTAATACGGTTATAGACCTATTAAAGACCTAATACTGTTATTGACCTAATACTGTTATAGACCTAATGCTTTTATAGACCTAATGCTGTTATAGACCTAATATAGACCTAATAATGTTATAGACCTAATACTGTTATAGACCTAATACTGTTATAGACCTAATATAGACCTAATACTGTTATAGACCTAATGCTGTTATAGACCTAATACTGTTATAGACCTAATGCTGTTATAGACCTAATATATAGACCTAATGCTGTTATAGACCTAATATAGACCTAATACTGTTATAGACCTAATGCTGTTATAGACCTAATGCTGTTATAGACCTAATACTGTTATAGACCTAATACTGTTATAGACCTAATGCTGTTATAGACCTAATATAGACCTAATGCTAGTTATAGACCTAATGCTGTTATAGACCTAATGCTGTTATAGACCTAATATAGACCTAATACTGTTATAGACCTAATGCTGTTATATACCTAATGCTGTTATAGACCTAATATAGACCTAATGCTGTTATAGACCTAATGCTGTTATAGACCTAATGTAGACCTAATGCTGTTATAGACCTAATACTGTTATAGACCTAATACTGTTATAGACCTAATATAGACCTAATACTGTTATAGACCTAATGCTGTTATAGACCTAATATATACCTAATACTGTTATAGACCTAATATAGACCTAATGATGTTATAGACTAATGCTGTTATAGACCTAATATAGACCTAATATTGTTATAGACCTAATTCTGTTATAGACCTAATACTGTTATAGACCTAATACTGTTATAGACCTAATATAGACCTAATACTGTTATAGACCTAATGCTGTTATAGACCTAATACTGTTATAGACCTAATATAGACCTAATGCTGTTATAGACCTAATGTTGTTATAGACCTAATGCTGTTATAGAGCTAATGCTGTTATAGACCTAATATAGACCTAATACTTTTATAGACCTAATACTGTTATAGACCTAATATAGACCTAATACTGTTATAGACCTAATACTGTTATAGACCTAATGCTGTTATATACCTAATATAGACCTAATACTGTTATAGACATAATGCTGTTATAGACCTAATGCTGTTATAGACCTAATACTGTTATAGACCTAATACTGTTATAGACCTAATATAGACCTAATACTGTTATAGACCCAATACTGTTATAGACCTAATGCTGTTATAGACCTAATATAGACCGAATACTGTTATAGACCTAATGCTGTTACAGACCTAATGCTGTTATAGACCTAATACTGTTATAGACCTAATACTGTTATAGACCTAATGCTGTTATAGACCTAATATAGACCTAATGCAGTTATAGACCTAATGCTGTTATAGACCTAATGCTGTTATAGACCTAATATAGACCTAATACTGTTATAGACCTAATGCTGTTACAGACCTAATGCTGTTATAGACCTAATATAGACCTAATACTGTTATAGACCTAATGCTTTTATAGACCTAATGCTGTTATAGACCTAATATAGACCTAATACTGTTATAGACCTAATGCTGTTATAGACCTAATATAGACCTAATGCTGTTATAGACCTAATACTGTTATAGACCTAATACTGTTATAGACCTAATATAGACCTAATACTGTTATAGACCTAATGCTGTTATAGACCTAATATAGACCTAATACTTTTGTAGACCTAATATAGACCTAATGCTGTTATAGACCTGTTGCTGTTATAGACCTAATAAAGACCTAAAGCTGTTATAGACCTAATATAGACCTAATACTGTTATAGACCTAATATAGACCTAATGCTGTTATAGACCTAATATTGTTATAGACCTAATATAGACATAATACTGTTATAGACCTAATACTGTTATAGACCTAATTCTGTTATAGACCTAATATAGACCTAATTCTGTTATTGACCTAATATAGACCTAATACTGTTATAGACCTAATACTGTTATAGACCTAATTCTGTTATAGACCTAATGCTGTTATAGACCTAATGCTGTTATAGACCTAATATAGACCTAATACTGTTATAGACCTAATATAGACCTAATACTGTTATAGACCTAATATAGACCTAATACTGTTATAGACCTAGTTCTGTTATAGACCTAATACTGTTATAGACCAATTCTGTTATAGACCTAATACTGTTATAGACCTAATGCTGTTATAGACCTAATATAGACCTAATTCTGTTATAGACCTAATGTTGTTATAGACCTAATACTGTTATAGACCTAATACTGTTATAGACCTAATTCTGTTATAGACCTAATATAGACCTAATTCTGTTATAGACCTAATCTAGACCTAATATAGACCTAATTCTGTTATAGACCTAATACTGTTATAGACCCTAATTCTGTTATAGACCTAATACTGTTATAGACCTAATACTGTTATAGACCTAATGCTGTTATAGACCTAATATAGACCTAATGCTGTTATAGACCAATATATACCTAATACTGTTGTAGACCTAATGCTGTTACAGACCTAATGCTGTTATAGACCTAATACTGTTATAGACCTAATACTGTTATAGACCTAATACTGTTATAGACCTAATGCTGTTATAGACCTAATACTGTTATAGAACTAATATAGACCTAATGCTGTTATAGACCTAATACTGTTATAGACCTAATGAAGTTATAGACCTAATACTGTTATAGACCTAATATAGACCTAATATAGACCTAATGCTGTTATAGACCTAATACTGTTATAGACCTAATGCTGTTATAGACCTAATACTGTTATAGACCTAATACTGTTATAGACCTAATATAGACCTAATACTGTTATAGACCTAATATAGACCTAATACTGTTATAGAGCTAATATAGACCTAATACTGTTATAGACCTAATATAGACCTAATACTGTTATAGACCTAATACTGTTATAGACCTAATATAGACCTAATGCTGTTATAGACCTAATACTGTTATAGACCTAATGATGTTATAGACCTAATACTGTTATAGACCTAATATAGACCTAATATAGACCTAATGCTGTTATAGACCTAATACTGTTATAGACCTAATGCTGTTATAGACCTAATACTGTTATAGACCTAATACTGTTATAGACCTAATATAGACCTAATACTGTTATAGACCTAATATAGACCTAATACTGTTATAGACCTAATACTGTTATAGACCTAATGCTATTATAGACCTAATGCTGTTATAGACCTAATATAGACCTAATACTGTTATAGACCTAATGCTGTTATAGACCTAATATAGACCTAATACTGTTATAGACCTAATACTGTTATAGACCTAATATAGACCTAATGCTGTTATAGACCTAATACTGTTATAGACCTAATGATGTTATAGACCTAATACTGTTATAGACCTAATATAGACCTAATATAGACCTAATGCTGTTATAGACCTAATACTGTTATAGACCTAATGCTGTTATAGACCTAATACTGTTATAGACCTAATACTGTTATAGACCTAATATAGACCTAATACTGTTATAGACCTAATATAGACCTAATACTGTTATAGACCTAATATATACCTAATACTGTTATAGACCTAATACTGTTATAGACCTAATGCTGTTATAGACCTAATGCTGTTATAGACCTAATACTGTTATAGACCTAATACTGTTATAGACCTAATGCTGTTATAGACCTAATGCTGTTATAGACCTAATATAGACCTAATACTGTTATAGACCTAATACTGTTATAGACCTAATATAGTTATAGACCTAATGCTGTTATAGACCTAATATAGACCTAATGCTGTTATAGATCTAATATAGACCTAATACTGTTATAGATCTAATATAGACCTAATGCTGTTATAGACCTAATATAGACCTAATACTGTTATAGACCTAATGCTGTTATAGACCTAATATAGACCTAATGCTGTTATTGACCTAATATAGACCTAATGCTGTTATAGACCTAATGCTGTTATAGACCTAATGCTGTTATAGACCTAATACTGTTATAGACCTAATTCTGTTATAGACCCTAATATATACCTAATACTGTTATAGACCTAATTCTGTTATAGACCTAATATAGACCTAATGCTGTTATAGACCTAATATAGACCTAATGCTGTTATAGAACTAATGCTGTTATAGACCTAATGCTGTTATAGACCTAATGCTGTTATAGACCCTAATATAGACCTAATTGCTGTATAGACCTAATACTGTTATAGACCTAATACTGTTATAGACCTAATATAGTTATAGACCTAATGCTGTTATAGACCTAATATAGACCTAATGCTGTTATAGACCTAATGTATAGACCTAATACTGTTATAGATCTAAGTATAGACCTAATACTGTTATAGACCTAATACTGTTATAGACCTAATACTGTTATAGACCTAATATAGACCTAATGCTGTTATAGACCTAATATAGACCTAATACTGTTATAGACCTAATATAGACCTAATGCTGTTATAGACCTAATACTGTTATAGACCTAATATAGACCTAATGCTGTTATAGACCTAATACTGTTATAGACCTAATGCTGTTATAGACCTAATACTGTTATAGACCTAATATGCCTTATAGACCTAATGCTGTTATAGACCTAATACTGTTATAGACCTAATGCTGTTATAGACCTAATACTGTTATAGACCTAATACTGTTATAGACCTAATATAGACCTAATACTGTTATAGACCTAATGTATAGACCTAATGCTGTTATAGACCTAATATATAGACCTAATACTGTTATAGACCCTAATGCTGTTATAGACCTAATGCTGTTATAGACCTAATGCTGTTATAGACCTAATACTGTTATAGACCTAATACTGTTATAGACCTAATATAGACCTAATGTTATAGACCTATACTGTTATAGACCTAATATAGACCTAATACTGTTATAGACCTAATACTGTTATAGACCTAATACTGTAAACTATAGTTATAGACCTAATGCTGTTATAGACCTAATGTTATAGACCTAATGCTGTTATAGACCTAAGTTATAGACCTAATACTGTTATAGACCTAATATAGACCTAATACTGTTATAGACCTAATATAGACCTAATACTGTTATAGACCTAATGCTGTTATAGACCTAATCTGTTATAGACCTAATGCTGTTATAGACCTAATTGTTATAGACCTAATGCTGTTATAGACCTAATGCTGTTATAGACCTAATGCTGTTGACTAATACTGTTATAGACCTAATTCTGTTATAGACCCAATATATACCTAATACTGTTATAGACCTAATTCTGTTATAGACCTAATATAGACCTAATGCTGTTATAGACCTAATATAGACCTAATGCTGTTATAGAACTAATGCTGTTATAGACCTAATGCTGTTATAGACCTAATGCTGTTATAGACCTAATATAGACCTAATTCTGTATAGACCTAATACTGTTATAGACCTAATACTGTTATAGACCTAATATAGTTATAGACCTAATGCTGTTATAGACCTAATATAGACCTAATGCTGTTATAGATCTAATATAGACCTAATACTGTTATAGATCTAATATAGACCTAATGCTGTTATAGACCTAAGTATAGACCTAATACTGTTATAGACCTAATACTGTTATAGACCTAATATAGACCTAATACTGTTATAGACCCTAAATATAGACCTAATACTGTTATAGACCTAATGCTGTTATAGACCTAATGCTGTTATAGACCTAATACTGTTATAGACCTAATGCTGTTATAGACCCTAATATAGACCTAATGCTGTTATAGACCGAATGCTGTTATAGACCTAATACTGTTATAGACCTAATGCTGTTGTAGACCTAATGCTGTTATAGACCTAATACTGTTATAGACCTAATATAGACCTAATGCTGTTATAGACCAATATAGACCTAATGCTGTTATAGACCTAATGCTGTTATAGACCTAATGCTGTTATAGACCTAATATAGACCTAATTCTGTTATAGACCTAATACTATTATAGACCTAATACTGTTATAGACCTAATATAGTTATAGACCTAATGCTGTTATAGACCTAATATAGACCTAATGCTGTTATAGATCTAATATAGACCTAATACTGTTATAGATCTAATATAGACCTAATGCTGTTATAGACCTAATATAGACCTAATACTGTTATAGACCTAATGCTGTTATAGACCTAATATAGACCTAATGCTGTTGCAATATAGACCTAATGCTGTTATAGACCTAATGCTGTTATAGACCTAATACTGTTATAGACCTAATATAGACCTAATGCTGTTATAGACCTAATGCTGTTATAGACCTAATACTGTTATAGACCTAATGCTGTTATAGACCTAATGCTGTTATAGACCTAATATAGACCTAATGCTGTTATAGACCTAATACTGTTATAGACCTAATACTGTTATAGACCTAATGCTGTTATAGACCTAATATAGACCTAATGCTGTTATAGACCGAATGCTGTTATAGACCTAATACTGTTATAGACCTAATGCTGTTGTAGACCTAATGCTGTTGTAGACCTAATGCTGTTATAGACCTAATACTGTTATAGACCCTAATATAGACCTAATGCTGTTATAGACCTAATGCTGTTATAGACCTAATGCTGTTATAGACCTAATATAGACCTAATTCTGTTATAGACCTAATACTGTTATAGACCTAATACTGTTATAGACCCTAATATAGTTATAGACCTAATGCTGTTATAGACCTAATATAGACCTAATGCTGTTATAGATCTAATATAGACCTAATACTGTTATAGATCTAATATAGACCTAATGCTGTTATAGACCTAATATAGACCTAATACTGTTATAAACCTAATGCTGTTATAGACCTAATATAGACCTAATGCTGTTATTGACCTAATATAGACCTAATGCTGTTATAGACCTAATGCTGTTATAGACCTAATGCTGTTATAGACCTAATGCTGTTATAGACCTAATATAGACCTAATGCTGTTATAGATCTAATATAGACCTAATACTGTTATAGATCTAATATAGACCTAATGCTGTTATAGACCTAATACTGTTATAGACCTAATGCTGTTATAGACCTAATATAGACCTAATACTGTAATAGACCGAATGCTGTTATAGACCTAATACTGTTAAAGACCTAATGCTGTTGTAGACCTAATGCTGTTGTAGACCTAATGCTGTTATAGACCTAATACTGTTATAGACCTAATATAGACCTAATGCTGTTATAGACCTAATATAGACCTAATGCTGTTATAGACCGAATGCTGTTATAGACCTAATACTGTTATAGACCTAATGCTGTTGTAGACCTAATGCTGTTATAGACCTAATACTGTTATAGACCTAATATAGACCTAATGCTGTTATAGACCTAATATAGACCTAATGCTGTTATAGACCTAATGCTGTTATAGACCTAATGCTGTTATAGACCTAATATAGACCTAATTCTGTTATAGACCTAATACTGTTATAGACCTAATACTGTTATAGACCTAATATAGTTATAGACCTAATGCTGTTATAGACCTAATATAGACCTAATGCTGTTATAGATCTAATATAGACCTAATACTGTTATAGATCTAATATAGACCTAATGCTGTTATAGACCTAATATAGACCTAATACTGTTATAGACCTAATGCTGTTATAGACCTAATATAGACCTAATGCTGTTATTGACCTAATATAGACCTAATGCTGTTATAGACCTAATGCTGTTATAGACCTAATGCTGTTATAGACCTAATACTGTTATAGACCTAATTCTGTTATAGACCTAATATATACCTAATACTGTTATAGACCTAATTCTGTTATAGACCTAATACTGTTATAGACCTAATGCTGTTATAGACCTAATGCTGTTATAGACCTAATATAGACCTAATGCTGTTATAGACCTAATACTGTTATAGACCTAATGCTGTTATAGACCTAATATAGACCTAATGCTGTTATAGACCGAATGCTGTTATAGACCTAATACTGTTATAGACCTAATGCTGTTGTAGACCTAATGCTGTTGTAGACCTAATGCTGTTATAGACCTAATACTGTTATAGACCTAATATAGACCTAATGCTGTTATAGACCTAATATAGACCTAATGCTGTTATAGACCTAATGCTGTTATAGACCTAATGCTGTTATAGACCTAATATAGACCTAATTCTGTTATAGACCTAATACTGTTATAGACCTAATACTGTTATAGACCTAATATAGTTATAGACCTAATGCTGTTATAGACCTAATATACACCTAATGCTGTTATAGATCTAATATAGACCTAATACTGTTATAGATCTAATATAGACCTAATGCTGTTATAGACCTAATATAGACCTAATACTGTTATAGACCTAATGCTGTTATAGACCTAATATAGACCTAATGCTGTTATTGACCTAATATAGACCTAATGCTGTTATAGACCTAATGCTGTTATAGACCTAATGCTGTTATAGACCTAATATAGACCTAATGCTGTTATAGATCTAATATAGACCTAATACTGTTATAGATCTAATATAGACCTAATGCTGTTATAGACCTAATACTGTTATAGACCTAATGCTGTTATAGACCTAATATAGACCTAATACTGTAATAGACCGAATGCTGTTATAGACCTAATACTGTTAAAGACCTAATGCTGTTGTAGACCTAATGCTGTTGTAGACCTAATGCTGTTATAGACCTAATACTGTTATAGACCTAATATAGACCTAATGCTGTTATAGACCTAATATAGACCTAATGCTGTTATAGACCTAATGCTGTTATAGACCTAATGCTGTTATAGACCTAATATAGACCTAATTCTGTTATAGACCTAATACTGTTATAGACCTAATAATGTTATAGACCTAATATAGTTATAGACCTAATGCTGTTATAGACCTAATATAGACCTAATGCTGTTATAGATCTAATATAGACCTAATACTGTTATAGATCTAATATAGACCTAATGCTGTTATAGACCTAATATAGACCTAATACTGTTATAGACCTAATGCTGTTATAGACCTAATATAGACCTAATGCTGTTATAGACCTAATATAGACCTAATGCTGTTATAGACCTAATGCTGTTATAGACCTAATATAGACCTAATTCTGTTATAGACCTAATATTGTTATAGACCTAACACTGTTATAGACCTAATATGTTATAGACCTAATGCTGTTATAGACCTAATATAGACCTAATGCTGTTATAGATCTAATATAGACCTAATACTGTTATAGATCTAATATAGACCTAATGCTGTTATAGACCTAATATAGACCTAATACTGTTATAGACCTAATACTATTATAAACCTAATATAGACCTAATACTGTTATAGACCTAATATAGACCTAATACTGTTATAGACCTAATGCTGTTATAGACCTAATGCTGTTATAGACCTAATACTGTTATAGACCTAATGCTGTTATAGACCTAATATAGACCTAATGCTGTTATAGACCTAATACTGTTATAGACCTAATACTGTTATAGACCTAATATAGACCTAATACTGTTATAGCCCTAATGCTGTTATAGACCTAATGCTGTTATAGACCTAATGCTGTTATAGACCTTATATAGACCTAATACTGTTATAGACCTAATACTGTTATATACCTAATGCTGTTATAGACCTAATATAGACCTAATTCTGTTATAGACCTAATATTGTTATAGACCTAATACTGTTATAGACCTAATATAGACCTAATACTGTTATAGACCTAATGCTGTTATAGACCTAATAAACACCTAATACTGTTATAGACCTAATATAGACCTAATACTGTTATAGACCTAATACTGTTATAGACCTAATATAGACCTAATACTGTTATAGACCTAATATAGACCTAATGCTGTTATAGACCTAATGTAGACCTAATGCTGTTATAGACCTAATACTGTTATAGACCTAATTCTGTTATAGACCTAATATAGACCTAATACTGTTATAGACCTAATATAGACCTAATACTGTTATAGACCTAATATAGACCTAATACTGTTACAGACCTAATGCTGTTACAGACCTAATACTGTTATAGACCTAATGCTGTTATAGACCTAATACTGTTATAGACCAAATGCTGTTATAGACCTAATATAGACCTAATATTGTTATAGACCTAATGCTGTTATAGACCTAATGCTGTTATAGACCTAATACTGTTATAGACCTAATGCTGTTATAGACCTAATGCTGTTATAGACCTAATATAGACCTAATGCTGTTATAGACCTAATGCTGTTATAGACCTAATGCTGTTATAGACCTAATATAGACCTAATTCTGTTATAGACCTAATACTGTTATAGACCTAATACTGTTATAGACCTAATATAGTTATAGACCTAATGCTGTTATAGACCTAATATAGACCTAATGCTGTTATAGATCTAATATAGACCTAATACTGTTATAGATCTAATATAGACCTAATGCTGTTATAGACCTAATATAGACCTAATACTGTTATAGACCTAATGCTGTTATAGACCTAATATAGACCTAATGCTGTTATAGACCTAATATAGACCTAATGCTGTTATAGAACTAATGCCGTTATAGACCCTAATGCTGTTATAGACCTAATGCTGTTATAGACCTAATATAGACCTAATTCTGTAATAGACCTAATACTGTTATAGACCTAATACTGTTATAGACCTAATATAGTTATAGACCTAATGCTGTTATAGACCTAATATAGACCTAATGCTGTTATAGATCTAATATAGACCTAATACTGTTATAGATCTAATATAGACCTAATGCTGTTATAGACCTAATATAGACCTAATACTGTTATAGACCTAATACTATTATAGACCTAATATAGACCTAATACTGTTATAGACCTAATATAGACCTAATACTGTTATAGACCTAATGCTGTTATAGACCTAATGCTGTTATAGACCTAATACTGTTATAGACCTAATGCTGTTATAGACCTAATATAGACCTAATGCTGTTATAGACCTAATACTGTTATAGACCTAATACTGTTATAGACCTAATATAGACCTAATACTGTTATAGCCCTAATGCTGTTATAGACCTAATGCTGTTATAGACCTAATGCTGTTATAGACCTTATATAGACCTAATACTGTTATAGACCTAATACTGTTATATACCTAATGCTGTTATAGACCTAATATAGACCTAATTCTGTTATAGACCTAATATTGTTATAGACCTAATACTGTTATAGACCTAATATAGACCTAATACTGTTATAGACCTAATGCTGTTATAGACCTAATATAGACCTAATACTGTTATAGACCTAATATAGACCTAATACTGTTATAGACCTAATACTGTTATAGACCTAAAATAGACCTAATACTGTTATAGACCTAATATAGACCTAATACTGTTATAGACCTAATATAGACCTAATACTGTTATAGACCTAATGCTGTTACAGACCTAATACTGTTATAGACCTAATGCTGTTATAGACCTAATACTGTTATAGACCAAATGCTGTTATAGACCTAATATAGACCTAATATTGTTATAGACCTAATGCTGTTATAGACCTAATGCTGTTATAGACCTAATACTGTTATAGACCTAATGCTGTTATAGACCTAATATATACCTAATACTGTTATAGACCTAATTCTGTTATAGACCTAATACTGTTATAGACCTAATGCTGTTATAGACCTAATGCTGTTATAGACCTAATATAGACCTAATGCTGTTATAGACCTAATACTGTTATAGACCTAATGCTGTTATAGACCTAATGCTGTTATAGACCTAATATAGACCTAATGCTGTTATAGACCTAATACTGTTATAGACCTAATGCTGTTATAGACCTAATATAGACCTAATGCTGTTATAGACCTAATACTGTTATAGACCTAATGCTGTTATAGACCTAATGCTGTTATAGACCTAATGCTGTTATAGACCTAATATAGACCTAATACGGTTATAGACCTATTAAAGACCTAATACTGTTATTGACCTAATACTGTTATAGACCTAATGCTTTTATAGACCTAATGCTGTTATAGACCTAATATAGACCTAATAATGTTATAGACCTAATACTGTTATAGACCTAATACTGTTATAGACCTAATATAGACCTAATACTGTTATAGACCTAATGCTGTTATAGACCTAATACTGTTATAGACCTAATGCTGTTATAGACCTAATATATACCTAATGCTGTTATAGACCTAATGCTGTTATAGACCTAATATAGACCTAATACTGTTATAGACCTAATGCTGTTATAGACCTAATGCTGTTATAGACCTAATACTGTTATAGACCTAATACTGTTATAGACCTAATGCTGTTATAGACCTAATATAGACCTAATGCTAGTTATAGACCTAATGCTGTTATAGACCTAATGCTGTTATAGACCTAATATAGACCTAATACTGTTATAGACCTAATGCTGTTATATACCTAATGCTGTTATAGACCTAATATAGACCTAATGCTGTTATAGACCTAATGCTGTTATAGACCTAATGTAGACCTAATGCTGTTATAGACCTAATACTGTTATAGACCTAATACTGTTATAGACCTAATATAGACCTAATACTGTTATAGACCTAATGCTGTTATAGACCTAATACTGTTATAGACCTAATTCTGTTATAGACCTAATATAGACCTAATACTGTTATAGACCTAATATAGACCTAATACTGTTATAGACCTAATATAGACCTAATACTGTTATAGACCTAATGCTGTTACAGACCTAATACTGTTATAGACCTAATGCTGTTATAGACCTAATACTGTTATAGACCAAATGCTGTTATAGACCTAATATAGACCTAATATTGTTATAGACCTAATGCTGTTATAGACCTAATGCTGTTATAGACCTAATACTGTTATAGACCTAATGCTGTTATAGACCTAATATATACCTAATACTGTTATAGACCTAATTCTGTTATAGACCTAATACTGTTATAGACCTAATGCTGTTATAGACCTAATGCTGTTATAGACCTAATATAGACCTAATGCTGTTATAGACCTAATACTGTTATAGACCTAATGCTGTTATAGACCTAATGCTGTTATAGACCTAATATAGACCTAATGCTGTTATAGACCTAATACTGTTATAGACCTAATGCTGTTATAGACCTAATATAGACCTAATGCTGTTATAGACCTAATACTGTTATAGACCTAATGCTGTTATAGACCTAATGCTGTTATAGACCTAATGCTGTTATAGACCTAATATAGACCTAATACGGTTATAGACCTATTAAAGACCTAATACTGTTATTGACCTAATACTGTTATAGACCTAATGCTTTTATAGACCTAATGCTGTTATAGACCTAATATAGACCTAATAATGTTATAGACCTAATACTGTTATAGACCTAATACTGTTATAGACCTTAATATAGACCTAATACTGTTATAGACCTAATGCTGTTATAGACCTAATACTGTTATAGACCTAATGCTGTTATAGACCTAATATAGACCTAATGCTGTTATAGACCTAATGCTGTTATAGACCTAATATAGACCTAATACTGTTATAGACCTAATGCTGTTATAGACCTAATGCTGTTATAGACCTAATACTGTTATAGACCTAATACTGTTATAGACCTAATGCTGTTATAGACCTAATATAGACCTAATGCTAGTTATAGACCTAATGCTGTTATAGACCTAATGCTGTTATAGACCTA
Source organism: Salmo salar (assembly GCF_905237065.1). Lineage (NCBI taxonomy): Eukaryota > Metazoa > Chordata > Actinopteri > Salmoniformes > Salmonidae > Salmo > Salmo salar. The sequence goes on from NC_059443.1 coordinate 94,223,626, forward strand.
ATATAGACCTAATACTGTTATAGACCTAATGCTGTTATATACCTAATGCTGTTATAGACCTAATATAGACCTAATGCTGTTATAGACCTAATGCTGTTATAGACCTAATGTAGACCTAATGCTGTTATAGACCTAATACTGTTATAGACCTAATACTGTTATAGACCCTAATATAGACCTAATACTGTTATAGACCTAATGCTGTTATAGACCTAATATATACCTAATACTGTTATAGACCTAATATAGACCTAATGATGTTATAGACTAATGCTGTTATAGACCTAATATAGACCTAATATTGTTATAGACCTAATTCTGTTATAGACCTAATACTGTTATAGACCTAATACTGTTATAGACCTAATATAGACCTAATACTGTTATAGACCTAATGCTGTTATAGACCTAATACTGTTATAGACCTAATATAGACCTAATGCTGTTATAGACCTAATGTTGTTATAGACCTAATGCTGTTATAGAGCTAATGCTGTTATAGACCTAATATAGACCTAATACTTTTATAGACCTAATACTGTTATAGACCTAATATAGACCTAATACTGTTATAGACCTAATACTGTTATAGACCTAATGCTGTTATATACCTAATATAGACCTAATACTGTTATAGACATAATGCTGTTATAGACCTAATGCTGTTATAGACCTAATACTGTTATAGACCTAATACTGTTATAGACCTAATATAGACCTAATACTGTTATAGACCCAATACTGTTATAGACCTAATGCTGTTATAGACCTAATATAGACCGAATACTGTTATAGACCTAATGCTGTTACAGACCTAATGCTGTTATAGACCTAATACTGTTATAGACCTAATACTGTTATAGACCTAATGCTGTTATAGACCTAATATAGACCTAATGCAGTTATAGACCTAATGCTGTTATAGACCTAATGCTGTTATAGACCTAATATAGACCTAATACTGTTATAGACCTAATGCTGTTACAGACCTAATGCTGTTATAGACCTAATATAGACCTAATACTGTTATAGACCTAATGTTTTTATAGACCTAATGCTGTTATAGACCTAATATAGACCTAATACTGTTATAGACCTAATGCTGTTATAGACCTAATATAGACCTAATGCTGTTATAGACCTAATACTGTTATAGACCTAATACTGTTATAGACCTAATATAGACCTAATACTGTTATAGACTTAATGCTGTTATAGACCTAATATAGACCTAATACTTTTGTAGACCTAATATAGACCTAATGCTGTTATAGACCTGTTGCTGTTATAGACCTAATAAAGACCTAAAGCTGTTATAGACCTAATATAGACCTAATACTGTTATAGACCTAATATAGACCTAATGCTGTTATAGACCTAATATTGTTATAGACCTAATATAGACATAATACTGTTATAGACCTAATACTGTTATAGACCTAATTCTGTTATAGACCTAATATAGACCTAATTCTGTTATTGACCTAATATAGACCTAATACTGTTATAGACCTAATACTGTTATAGACCTAATTCTGTTATAGACCTAATGCTGTTATAGACCTAATGCTGTTATAGACCTAATATAGACCTAATACTGTTATAGACCTAATATAGACCTAATACTGTTATAGACCTAATATAGACCTAATACTGTTATAGACCTAGTTCTGTTATAGACCTAATACTGTTATAGACCTAATTCTGTTATAGACCTAATACTGTTATAGACCTAATGCTGTTATAGACCTAATATAGACCTAATTCTGTTATAGACCTAATGTTGTTATAGACCTAATACTGTTATAGACCTAATACTGTTATAGACCTAATTCTGTTATAGACCTAATATAGACCTAATTCTGTTATAGACCTAATATAGACCTAATATAGACCTAATTCTGTTATAGACCTAATACTGTTATAGACCTAATTCTGTTATAGACCTAATACTGTTATAGACCTAATACTGTTATAGACCTAATGCTGTTATAGACCTAATATAGACCTAATGCTGTTATAGACCTAATATATACCTAATACTGTTGTAGACTTAATGCTGTTACAGACCTAATGCTGTTATAGACCTAATACTGTTATAGACCTAATACTGTTATAGACCTAATACTGTTATAGACCTAATGCTGTTATAGACCTAATACTGTTATAGAACTAATATAGACCTAATGCTGTTATAGACCTAATACTGTTATAGACCTAATGAAGTTATAGACCTAATACTGTTATAGACCTAATATAGACCTAATATAGACCTAATGCTGTTATAGACCTAATACTGTTATAGACCTAATGCTGTTATAGACCTAATACTGTTATAGACCTAATACTGTTATAGACCTAATATAGACCTAATACTGTTATAGACCTAATATAGACCTAATACTGTTATAGAGCTAATATAGACCTAATACTGTTATAGACCTAATATAGACCTAATACTGTTATAGACCTAATACTGTTATAGACCTAATATAGACCTAATGCTGTTATAGACCTAATACTGTTATAGACCTAATGATGTTATAGACCTAATACTGTTATAGACCTAATATAGACCTAATATAGACCTAATGCTGTTATAGACCTAATACTGTTATAGACCTAATGCTGTTATAGACCTAATACTGTTATAGACCTAATACTGTTATAGACCTAATATAGACCTAATACTGTTATAGACCTAATATAGACCTAATACTGTTATAGACCTAATACTGTTATAGACCTAATACTGTTATAGACCTAATGCTATTATAGACCTAATGCTGTTATAGACCTAATATAGACCTAATACTGTTATAGACCTAATGCTGTTATAGACCTAATATAGACCTAATACTGTTATAGACCTAATACTGTTATAGACCTAATATAGACCTAATGCTGTTATAGACCTAATACTGTTATAGACCTAATGATGTTATAGACCTAATACTGTTATAGACCTAATATAGACCTAATATAGACCTAATGCTGTTATAGACCTAATACTGTTATAGACCTAATGCTGTTATAGACCTAATACTGTTATAGACCTAATACTGTTATAGACCTAATATAGACCTAATACTGTTATAGACCTAATATATACCTAATACTGTTATAGACCTAATACTGTTATAGACCTAATACTGTTATAGACCTAATATAGACCTAATACTGTTATAGACCTAATATATACCTAATACTGTTATAGACCTAATACTGTTATAGACCTAATGCTGTTATAGACCTAATGCTGTTATAGACCTAATACTGTTATAGACCTAATGCTATTATAGACCTAATGCTGTTATAGACCTAATATACACCTAATACTGTTATAGATCTAATGCTGTTATAGACCTAATATAGACCTAATACTGTTATAGACCTAATATACACCTAATACTGTTATAGACCTAATATAGACCTAATACTGTTATAGACCTAATACTGTTATAGACCTAATGCTGTTATAGACCTGTTGCTGTTATAGACCTAATACTGTTATAGACCTAATACTGTTATAGACCTAATATAGACCTAATACTGTTATAGACCTGTTGCTGTTATAGACCTAATACTGTTATAGACCTGTTGCTGTTATAGACCTAATACTAACAATAATAATAATAATAATAAAATCACTGGTGTGACTAGATATACTACAGCCTGTGTGTGTGTGTGTGTGTGTGTGTGTGTGTGTGTGTGTGTGTGTGTGTGTGTGTGTGTGTGTGTGTGTGTGTGTGTGTGTGTGTGTGTGTGTGTGAGAGAGAGCAGAGCAGAGCTGTCATTCTGGGTGTTTCTGACAGAGCAGAGCAGAGCTGTCATTCTGGGTGTTTCTGTCAGAGCAGAGCAGAGCTGTCATTCTGGGTGTTTCTAACAGAGCAGAGCAGAGCTGTGGTTCTGGGTGTTTCTAACAGAGCAGAGCAGAGCTGTGGTTCTGGGTGTTTCTAACAGAGCAGAGCAGAGCTGTCATTCTGGGTGTTTCTGACAGAGCAGAGCAGAGCTGTCATTCTGGGTGTTTCTAACAGAGCAGAGCAGAGCAGAGATGTCATTCTGGGTGTTTCTAACAGAGCAGAGCAGAGCTGTCGTTCTGGGTGTTTCTGACAGAGCAGAGCAGAGCATTCTGGGTGTTTCTGACAGAGCAGAGCAGAGCAGTGGTTCTGGGTGTTTCTGACAGAGCAGAGCAGAGCTGAGCAGAGCAGAGCAGAGCAGAGCTGTCATTCTGGGTGTGTGTGTTTCTGTGTATTTTTAAAGGTGTAATTTTGTTTGTGTGCTGTACATGTCTCTGTAAGCGAGCAGTGTGGCAGTGTGCATGTGTGTGTGTTGTGCGTGTCTGTCGTGTCTGTTTGTGCAACCTGGACTCAGCCTTCCCTGTAGCTCAGTTGGTAGAGCATGGCGTTTGCAACGCCAGGGTTGTGGGTTCGATTCCCACGGGGGGCCAGCAAAAAAAAAAATGTATGAAATTGTATGAAATGTATGCATTCACTACTGTAAGTCGCTCTGGATAAGAGCGTCTGCTAAATGACTAAAATGTAAAATGTAAAATGTATACGTAACATTGTAAAGTAAATCCGGGACACACTAATTACTAAGATATGTTACATTTCGTATGTATTAATATGTGGATGTGACTATCGCTAACGTTAGCTAGGCTAGGGGTTAGAGTTAGGGGTTAAGGTTACCCCATCCACCCCGACAATCCACCTCGACCAACCACCCCGACCGTCCACCCCGACCGTCCACCCCGGCCATCCACCCCGACCATCCTCCCAGACCAACCACCAGACCAACCACCCCGGCCATCCACCCCGACCATCCACCCAGACCAACCACCCCGACCATCCACCCCGACCAACCACCCAACTGAAGTAACCTTCTGTCTTTTGTAACCGTACCAAGAGTAATATATCATACTAACCATGAAAGTCTCGGATTTACATGTATTATGTTACGTCTAGTCTATGAGACCAGGCTGCTCGCTCTGTGTGTGTGTGATGTGGTATCAGCAGGGATTCAAGGTGAAAATTAGATTTCAATTAAAACTTCTGAGCTTCTCTCTCTTCCTCTTCATCTCTCTCTCTCTTCCTCTTCGTCTCTCTTTCTCTTCCTCTTCGTCTCTCTCTATATATACACTGACCATATGCTGTTTTTATCTTTTATTTTTTGTAATAAAATATTTAACTAGGCAAGTCAGTTAAGAATAAATTATTATTTACCTAGAGATCCTGGGTTTGTCGCAGCCGGCCGCGACCGGGAGACCTATGGGGGGCGGCGCACAATTGGCCCAGCGTCGTCCGGGTCAGGGGGAGGGTTTGGCCCGGCAGGGATGTCGTTGTCCCATCGCGCCCTAGCGACTCGTGTGGCGGGCCCGGGGGCGCAGTGCACGCTGACCAGGTCGCCAGGCGTAACGGTGTTTCCTCCGGACACATTGGTGGCGGCTGCGTTCCGGGTTGGATGGGCGTTGTGTCAAGAAGCGGTGCGGTTTGGCGTCGTGTTTCCGTGGGGACGAACGGCTCTCGACCTTCGCCTCTCCCGAGATTCCGTACGGGAGTTGCAGCGATGGGACAAGACTGTAACTACCATTTGGACGAACCACGAAATTGTGGAGAAAAAAGGGGTACAATGACGGTCTACACCGGCCAAACGCGGACGACGCTGGTTTTGCTCAACCGCCCTTTGGGACTCCCAATCACAGGTCAGTTGTGGTAAATCCGTTCGAAAGCAGATCTTAAATCTTTTGTCCGTCGCCCGTTCACCCTCTGAATGGTACATACACACACAATCCATCTCTCTCAATTGTCTCGAGGCTTTTAAAAACACTTCTTTAAGTTGTCTCTCCCGTCCCTTTCGTCTACAAGTGACATCAATAAGGTATCATAGCTTCCCCCAAGGATAAACCTGGTCAGTCTACGGTGTGTCATGGAAACCACAGGTGTTCTTAATGTTTTGTCCATTCAGTTGCGTATTGACCCGTCTTTCTCCTCCGTCCTGATGTCCTCTCTCTCTCTCCTCTC